>NW_022475322.1:0-162554 GCF_009193585.1 Aspergillus caelatus | reverse complement strand
ATAATATAATGGACGAAGGCTTAAGCCGAGAAAGCCATCCCTTGACTAGACATCGTAAATGTGATAAAAGACAAGTGTGGCATCAGAAGCACAAGAAAAAAAAGAAAAAAAAAAGAGAGAAAGGCATTGTTAATACTGACGTCGACATATAGAGTTAATAATAGCCTTCATCTCAATCCTGCTGAGAGGGGGACCATCAAGATTGTACAGTGGGTCGGTGGAGGTTGGTACATCCTTTCCACCTTGGAGATGTGGTGAAAAGAGAGATTGTGAGAGTAAGAAAGGAGCAGCGGTGGCTCTACGAAAGTGTAGCTGATAGCCCTCTTAGGTACCGAGACGGTTAAGCACGGAATACTCCGCATAAAATCCCCAGAAATTATGAAAGCACAGCTCCAAGTTATCCGGAAGCACTGAGTCACTAACAATACCGAAGCTAGCGACCAGACCAATTGACCCTTGAAGAACCGAGGATTTAGATCAAGATATGGCCCGTATGGGAGCTACTAGATCCACCGAAAGTCTTCTCATTGGCAAAGATACGAGGAGTCGGAGGGTACGCCGCCCCATTTATTTATCGGATGCTACCCCGAGTTCAAGGATCCACACCCAGCTTAGACCATTGTTGTTGCTCTAATTTTCTCTAGATGCTACCTTCAGTCCGGTATCGGGGTCCATCGCGTCAAGAAGCAAGAATTTCCGACTCAATTCACATGAAATTAATTACTAATTAATAGTTGTAGCGATAAGTGAGCGCCATGTCCCCCAAGAACTGCTCTTGCTCCTCTGCGCCGCTGTTCTGGGCATCGACGGCGCCGTTCGCCATCGCCCGGTCGCGTCTTCGGTTATCGAACCAGAGCGCGGCGAAGTAAATGGCAGCCATTGCCGCCGAGAAACACAGGAAGGACAAGCTGATGATGTATCCGTTGCGGTAGAGCGGCGCATCCTTCTGGAGGAAAGAGTAGGTCGAAATGATTCCTCCGACTGCAATTGTGGTGAGTTAGTTAATTGGTCTCTAATAGGGGGAAATATAGCCCAGACTTACTGTTACCGAAGCCGATCTGCCAAGCTGTTCCCACACTCCGTCGCCGATGACCTCCTAAATTCATAGCAAACCAACACACCAAGACGGGCATTGCGCTGTAACATCCCATGGTGACAAGGAATAGGGCTCCGTACTGCACGTGCCGTTGCGACTCGCCGTGGATGTTGAGCAAAATTCCGTATCCAGCCATCGCAATGAGCATTGGAATGAATGCAAAGGCGAATCGATGGCGAAACTTGTCCGAAAGGAATGCGATAAGCATGGAAAATCCGAATGCCGCCGCCCATGGAGGGATAGAATAAAGCTGCGTCTTGATGGGTCCGTATCCGTAGGTCTTGATGATCGTCGGCGCAAAGTACGCGTAGCCTGTGAGGTCAGTGGTGGAACGAATACCATAAAGCGAAACGACGAGCGCATACCGTAGGCCGTGACAACCTGACCGAAGTACATCCATCCACCGATGAAGATTTTGTCTGGAGAGGCGAGAGTTAATGACGAAGACGAAGATTGGACGGTTTGCGACAAGCACTCACAGTCTTTGAACACGCTCAACACATCGCGCAAGGTTAAATCAGCATCTGGGGCGGCCTTGCCCGTGTCCGCAGCGAGCTTTTCGCGAACAAAATCGCGCTCTTCTTCAGTGAGCCACTTGGCGTCTTCAGGGAAATCCGTAACCAGGAAATAACAGATGATGGCAACCACGCAGGTCAGGACACCTTCGATAATGAACACCCAACGCCAGCCTCGATAGCCGCGCAAACCTTCCATTTTGCCGAGACCACTGGCAAGGAGACCACCAAAAGCACCTGCTAGGGTGGTGGAGCTGAAGAAGAAACTAAAGCGCTTCTGGGCTTCGCTGCGCTTGTACCACATGCCCATCAGATAGAAGCCTGCGCGGTTAGCTCGTCGCCGTAAAAACTGGGAAAGTCGAACATACAACCAGGAAATAAACCGGTCTCAAACATGCCCAAGAACCAGCGAGTAGTCATAAGTCCTCCCCAGTTTTGCACCAGACCTTGGCAGATCATGACCAAGCCGAAACCAAACATACATAATGACACTGTAGCGACCGTCAACATTCGTCCGATTCATGGATGGTTTCAAGGATATCATACACCAAAGATGAGGCTTCAGCTTCTTCATTAAAATATTCGACGGGATTTCGAAGATAATGTAGGGAACAAAAAAGATCGTCAACGCGGTGTTGTATTTCGTGCCCGTCTCAATATTCAGGTCTTCCTGCAAGCCCAGAATCGCCGCGTTACTGATGTTCACTCTGTCGGCACCTTCGGTTAGTATCGGTGCAGAAGTAGGAGTCGCATTCCAACTGACCGGTCCAAGAATGCCAGCAAATACATGAGACACAAACAGGGTACGACGTGCCAGTCGATTTTCGCCATCAACTTGCGCTCGTTAATCGGAGATCGAGGGGCCTCTGGCGACAGCTCGCCATCGGAGCTCTTCTCTGGCTCTGCGACATATTAGGAACATACGTAGGGTCGCGAATGTGTAGGTCACAGACCTAAGAAACCCATGGTGATGGAATGGGCTGCTCCGAGGAGTCAGGAGCAAAGAGTCAGGGAGAACGCTGCGCTTTTTGTTTTTCTTTTTAGGAGAAAGAACAAGGACAGGGGGACTTGTCAGATTTTAAATCCCATTGTAGTTTAAATCGGGCCGAGGAGCAATCAGCTTAACAAATCCGCTTTGCAGAGAGGCCCGATAATGAGTCCTGAGTGGAGGCCGGCGTCGGCGGCCAACTGAATTGATGCAGATCCATGACTCATGGGGTAAGAATCGTCCTCAATTATCGCCAAATATGCCGATCCCGGGGTAATCCTGTAATTCAGGCATGCACAGTTGTCCAATCTCACTTTGTGAAGCGAAGATTGTCATAAAATTCAAGAGTGTTGGCCCTCGCTAGTGTGGCTAAGCATCGCCAAGTGAACTTTTCCTACAGTGTAAAACACTATTTTGCAGGCACACACACACATATAAATATGAATCCCAACATATTTATGCTATTTTATACTATTTTAATTAACTAGTCATGACATATGATCAAATATAAGAAATGTTCAATAAGCATTATTCGTCCACGTGAAGTATCACCATCCAATCCACCGTTCCCGAAGGCTATCCTTGCTGCTTGCCCAAATAACGGTAACACACCCCTTGCTGGATATCCCCCCCTTGCAGTCTCACGTTTTCAGTTCATGCTGACAGCCTTGGCGTCCATGGGCTGGAAGTCCTCGTTATTCGGTAAATTTCGTTCATAGTGGATGTTGCCTCGTTACACATAAAGTGCGACCGTGTTACGTGGTCACAACCGTCACTCTTAACTTATTCTTGAGCGACAGCAGCTTCGGAGTAGCTTCCGTAGGAGCCATACTCGCCGTAGTTACCGTAGCTTCCATAGTCCACGGGGGTAGTGGTAGGGGTCGAAGATGAGGTAGTAGTCTTGCTCTCCTCAGGCCCGGGGACCTCGTCCCTCTTGTACGACCCGTAAGAGCCGTAGCCACCGTAGTTCCCGTAGTCACCATAGTTTCCATAGCTGATAGGCGTCTCAGTAGGTGTGGAGGTAGTAGTAGAATCGGTCGTGGAGCTGCTGTCGTCTCTCTTCTCGAAGTTGTACGCTCCGTAGGAGCCATACTGTCCATAGTTGCCGTAGTTGCCATAGTTGATCGGAGTAGGGGTAGGGGTTTCAGTAGGTGTGGTCGTGGTGGAAGGCTCAGGATCTTCGCCCTCCCCCTCAGGGACATCATCTCTCTTGTATGAGCCGTAGGAAGCGTAGTTGCCGTACTTGCCATAGTCTCCATAGTTGCCATATTGAGCAACCCCGGCAGGAGGCGTGGGCTGACTGACCTCAGAGGATGAGGCACTCGAGACTGGAGCAGCGCTCACAGCCAAGAGCTGAGTGCTCAGAGCGAGCAGGAGGGACTTGCTAGTAAAGAGCATCTTGAAGAGTATTGAACTTTGGACGATCGCGGAAGATGTCTGGTTCAGAGAGTTAATGAAGAGAAGCTGATCAACGAGGGAGGAGGCATATACTTATACATGATCTCCGAGACCCGGATAAACCGTTATCGAAAGGCTTCTAAAAATATAGACTCAAGTCGGTGACTCCATCTCGTAAATTGCCTCAGCACTGCCATTGGGCATGTCTCTGAGGCGGATGAACCACCAGGACACGAGCTACTCAACCCGTTCTTCGTACCAATAACAACAGTTCCGGATGATACATTGTGGCTAGACGATGCAGTGCTACCTTCTTGACCCGCAGAAAATCCCACCTTACCCAAGTCCCCAGCCAGCAAGTACCCTGCAGCCGAGGGGTGGTCGCCACAAAGAACCGGATATGCCCGTAAAAAGACCCAACCGGGCAGAGAAGCGTGATAGGAAGGGGAGTAAATTTGCAGTAGAGTACTAATTTTGGAGACAATCTGCCTTACATCATTGTCTCATGGACCGCAGTCTCGATTGTGGAGTTGATGGGTCTCCAAGCTTCTCCGCAGGCCAAGAGCCACTCGTATTGATCGACTCTAATCGTCATCTGCAGCCTAGATGAACCACTGAGACATACATGCATTTAGGCGTGCTGTTGTCTTACCATAGTACCCAGCACCAAGTTGTTGTTGCCTCGGAGGTCTCTTTGGAAATGGTGGGCCTTGTCTTACATACTATTTTTAATGCCCTCGGTTGCATAATGGCTTCTCGATTTCCATAACCTACCACCCATTTCCTGTGGGGCGCCGTATATGAGTTGGCCTCCGTCAACGCCATAATTAAACAGCTGTTTTGGAATTTCCTGCCACCCTGCGTACACCGACTTTAAATCATCCTTGATTCTTCATTGTCTCCCTCCCTCTTGCGGTTGAGCAGTCTGTTCTTCACGAAACCCAAGGCAAAATGCGCCATTCAGTATCAGATCCTGACGTGGACGAGAAGCTTCTCTCCGATGAGGAGGCTACTTGGCCTCGGGAACAGAAGCAAAATCAGAGTCTATTCAAGAAATGTGCCAAATATTTTCTGTTTGTTGCCGTCGCCGTATTCTCCTGCTTAGTAGGTGTTGTACTTGGACGTCAGCAGCACAATCTGGATAAGGTCTGCACTCGACAACTCACACAATACTGTAAGTTCCTAACCCCATAACGAATAAATTAGAGGAGAAAGAATGAGGACGTATATCTAACAAAAGTACAGCCCCCGTGATCCCAGAGGTCGGGATCGAATACCACCAAGAACAGTTTAATGGCTCGTTCCTGAAAGAAAATATTTATCGTCAAGAAGCAAGCCCAGAAGTAGATGCTGCATGGGAAGCTCTTGGTGTCAACTGTACGTTCTACAGCCGTTTATGCAGCATGAGATCCAGCTAACAGCCCTGCAGACAGAAGTCTTCGAGTCCCTGCAGAAGAGGCTCAAAAGTCGGGCCTTGCTCCTGATCAGGTGAAGATCAACGAAAAGTATGGTGGAGGGTATCCTGCAAACATTGAGGGATTGCATCATCTGCACTGTCTAGTATGTTCATATTATCCCCGATCGACACCAATTATAAATAAAGCTGTCGTATTAACAAACCAACAGAACCTCCTCAGACAGTCCCTGTACTACAACTACGACTACTATCATGAACAAGGCCAAGGTGCCTTTGTGAACGATGATTATATTGTCCGACGCCATGTGTGTACGTATTGACCGTTCCCGGGATATGCTCACTTTTCATATACTAATCATGAACACAGCCCATTGTCTGGACATCATACGACAGCAGCTCATGTGCAGCGTTGACATCGGCGTCCTTGGCCAAGTTTGGGTTCACCCAGAGAACCCGGAGCCATTTGTCGATTTCAATACGCAGCATAAATGCCGGAACTTTGAAGCTATTCGGCAATGGGCAGAACGCAATCAGCTTCCTGAAACTGTGCCCCAGGACTTTTTGCAACCGCCCAGGATCGAGGACAGAGTGTATAATGAGATTCCATGATGATGTTGTATTAGTGATGATGTACATATAGTTGTTTATATGCCCTAATGAAAGTGATGAACTGATGCCAATGAACTAGCCTCTGCTTTTGTGTTGGCAAGGACGACTTCTGTTAGAAACACCTGTCCTTGGGTAGCTTAAACAGTAATTATAAATCGAATAACAGTACAGGATTCAGTGATACTGTTTAAGGCATTGACCTAGGTATAAAGTACACAAGAATAGGTTGTATTATATTGGCACATAATCAACAGCAACTCGATGAATATACAAACATATAAGTCCACCAAATAATGACCAATACTCAACATGGGCTCATTCTCTCACACCCAGAAGGGTACGTATTCCCACTCGAAGATACTACACAAACAATTCTATGATACCTTCTCCACTCAATCCTGAACATACCCGCAAGAAATGTATCCGCCTTAATTCCACAATGCTGAGTTGGACTTGCTTGGTGTGGTTCATGGGTGGCGATAACATAGGCCGGTGGGACTTCAAGGAACATTGCTGGGCTCGCCAGGAGTGATACCCTCATCATTAGCTTTCTCGGCGGTATCAGTTGGAGTGCCAATCCGGTGGGCAAGAGTAAGAGTAGGCTTAGGGCCCATTGAATTAGGTTCATCGGCTGTTCCGGCTTCATGGGGAGCAGCGAGAGAAGGGCTAGGGACACTTTCTTCCGCATTAACTGGTGAGAAGCAGTTGAAGTAGTGTTAGAATCACAATCCAGCTGAGCAATCGGAACGTGAACACTACCAATCGCAGGATGGCAGGATAAACCCTTCGTGCTGCCCTTAGTGTCAGAGTCAGAGGTACTTGTTTCGCTACTCAAACTGGCGCTCTGTGTGCTCGTGGTGGAGGGCGTGTTCGTTTCGGTAAGGTGTGCATTGACATCGACAAGATCCCTAAATCGATTTGTCGGGGGCGCACCTATCATGCTTGTATCAGACGGATCTAGATCATTCGGATTCGCCAAAGTTGCCGGTCCACCCGTGAATACCATCTCAACAGCAAGGCCGCCGAGGCAATTCTCGTTGGCAATATCGGCTTTTTGCTTCAAACTTTTGGCACTCTCGAACGTGAACCTAGTCTATATCAGTATCTTTTGTTACTCAAAACCTTGAAGAGGATTGGTACATACATTGTATCATTATAGACAAACCAACTATAAGCAGTGGATGTGTTATAGCGCTCTTCTGGTTCGACTAGATACCAGGGTGGTAGCATACGCTCAACATCATAAGCGGATAGTCGATAATTGGTATATGTATCACACTTTCCACGCGACGCGCGCATTGTCATCGGGCATCCGGGAGTATTGCACTTCGGATCTTGAAGTTTCCATTCTCGACCTCCCAAATCCAAAATGGGTGAAAGTTTCTTAGGATTAATATTGGCTTCCCGGAATAGTCTGACGCTACGGCCGATATCTGGTAGAAGTTAGCATTTGAAAAATGAAAGCCAAGAAAGTCAAAACACACTCAAGCTGTCTCCATGTTCAGGCCATCTCTCCTCTTCCTTGCACACGGCATCTCCGGGCCGATCCGATGAAATGAAGCTGAGATGTTCAAGATGCTCAGCCATTCCCGCCAGGTCGATATGCCTGAGACCGCCTATGTTCTTGCGATTAGATTGTCTTGTTTTCCAAATAAGTCTGATGGGGAATACTACATTCTGTGGCCCGAAATTCAGCTGAAAGATCATATTTGTCGCCAAATGACTCGCGAAGTTCCTTCAGGAAAGTGACGGAGTTCTGAGGCTCACCTGTCTCAGGTGCAATTAGTAGCAATTTCAGGACAGGCCACTGACACATTATCGTGAATTACCTTGCCATAGGTCCCGCCATATGTAGCGAAAATTGAGACCGTCGAACTTGAAATCGTCCAGAAATTTAACAATGGAGTCAATGACCTCCGTCCGGTTCTCAACAGAGCGAACCATGTCTGATAACGAAGGGTTTGGTTTACCCGAATCAATTGCATACGGTGTAATGGATACATAGATTTTGAGGGATGGCTTTTTGATCTTCAGATTGACAAGATCTCTCCAGCGCCTGCGATCAATGCCGTCAAAGGGTGCAGCAATAGCATCTCGGGTATATCCAATATGAATATTCTCAAGGTATATATGCTATTGAATATTAGTTTGGCTCTAGTCACTGAGAGATTTAACAAGTAGAGGATGGTGGTCCAAGCCTACGGTGAACGGTTCAACGTTGATATCCGATGGCTCAAATGTATCACAGCTCTGATCTTCAAAATGCCGCGTAACATAATATCCAACATAACGTTGCTTACTCGAAGCCCCAGAACATTTTCTATGAAGTCTGTGATGAGTGTATGATCAGACCTTTGTCACTGGACAGATTACATACTGTGGTTCCAATGATTTGGTATCGCCCTCGACTTTCGGTGGTTCACAACTTGGTGTAGAGTCTTTGTAACATATTAGTGAGTATTCAGTAAATGTAAAGCAAAGGTGGAAGTGCTACTTACTGTCGCACTCTGTTCCAGAAACAGACTGGGACAATACCTGCAGGGCAAGAAATGCGAACAAAAGACTCAGAAGGTGCCACTTAGGGCCTTGGAAGAAGGCCATCTTGACAGACTAGGACTTGGGGAATCTAGTGGAGGTCGAGAAGGGTTGGGGGAAACAGTAGGTCTTATACTAAGTTTTCAATTCACTTTCTCCACTGTTAGGGGACGGGCAAACACTTCAATAAGGCTAGTGTTTGGGCTGCATGTATGCTCAAGGTTCCTCGCTTACTCCAATCTAATCTTAGTATTCTGTATTCATACCTTTACTTGTAATGCTCTGGTTCTCTGCCATTCTAGCTGGTTGCTCTTTTGGTGTATATGCGAAATGACAGACGGTTCAGTATACCGTTTCGTTATCATACTTATGGCATGATATAGCTATTAGGTGAAAGTACAGGCATAGCCAGCACAAGGTTATCACTTCATTCCATCCCATGCGCCTCCGTAGCGTCCAGGAGCCATCGTAGGATTACCATAGCGTTTTCAGGGCAGAAAACTTTATCTGGCGGGGCGCTCACAAAGCGGATCTGTTCTAATATTACGACGAGGGTTTCGAATACCATATCGCTTTAAGATTTATGCTTCTCTTTGTCTTGGCAGGTACCCGGCACTTGGCGAGCTGACTTACCAGGGTTCTTTGGACGTGCAGAATCATACAACCTCCATGACGATTTGGATGGCTATTCGGCATAGATGCCGACTGAATGTCAGCCTTCCAACCAATGCATCTGACAAGGCTTACTATAAGGTTCATGAGCTATATGCGTACAACTAACTCAAGATATTAAATGGACAGACACTTCATCAGAATTAAGTTGGGATGGCTGATCGGGCGCTTGTCCTGGACAAAGAGCAATCGATGGGTCCTTTTTTACCCTAGTGGAGCAGAGCACAAAGGGTATCGAGGCTACTTGGTGTCCCAATTCTCATATGAATATGTTGATCACAATTCGACTTTCTAGTCTTAAAATAGGTTACACCTTTGAAAAAGATCTTGCCAATTCCCTCTATGATATTATGTTAAGCGCGAAGCCGAGCAACATCTTCACGATCATGGGAAACTCTTACGCCGTTCCTTGCAAAAGCGAATATAGAAACTAAATTGATTGGTCACCTTCCCCTTAGGCCAAATTAATCTAACCATTATTTTGGGGCGCCCATTCTGAAGTAATTAAACATCTAGGTTCTCAGTAGAACTTCACACACGCTAGGATTTATTGTACGGTGTACAGACTAACAGTTATCATTCTGCGTACAGGATCAGCACAAAGAGCCTACTATGGATCGAATATCTTGTCTAAAAATTCCTAGTTATCAATTTCGTGTTCTTGATTCGCAGCGCCTTCTGGGCGACTCTCCACCGCCTGACTAATATTAAAATCTATGGTAGTGGTGGTTAAGGCGCATCCCAGTCTATATGCAGCATGGGTCCACGTTAATATCTGGGGAGCAGTTCGTCTCAAAACTTGCACCATTGGCTGATAATAACCCCAGGAAAGAGCCAGGCAATGATAATAGATTGAGGAAGTCAGCTCCCACAAATCGACTGAGCACATCCGCCACGGACCTGCAGATTAATGTCTCATTATCATAGATTTATCATGACAGGGGATCTAGGCGAAATATCATTTCTCTCCTGTCACTTGACTTCGCAGGAAATGGTTGAGCAATTTGCGGGGAAAGTTTTGAGCTGAAAGGCAAGTGGAAGCTGATGTTACGGGGCGTTGGCTTTTCAGGGTATAGATGTAATACCTTAGCTATAAGTCCGTGGGCTGGTTAGTTGATGTTGTTATGCCAATCACCGTCCTTACAACTCACCTATTGAGCCTTGAGAGCATTAGCCGATCTACATCATCGTTGCATTTGCCGACATAACTAACAGTTTATTACTTGGATCTGTCCTTGAATCAGTGTAATTGAGGCAACGGAGCGTGTCAGGACCCTAGGGCTGCTTGCTATAACTTCGCTACAAAAGATACTCCAGATTCTACTGAAGAGAAGAAGCCGGTTCAACATGGTGGAGGTAGTTTTCTCTTCCACTTACCTGATATTTATGGTAAACCATTAGCTGCTGGCACTCGGGCAATTGCCCAGGAACAACTCAATATTTAAGGTATGTTTGCCACTAAATTTGAGCTAATTAGGGTCCCCATTACCAATCAGCAGATACACAAGACTATGGTAAGCCAAGATGTCTCCTGTCGCTATCATCAAAATCAAGAGTCGTCTTCACCTCCGTGGGAATGATTGCATCTGCCGTTCACACATAGTGCTCGAGGGTAACATTCTCGGTCACTCGTGCATTTGCGAGGCCCAAGCATGTCGCGTTCTTCTGTAACTTCGTTGCCTACTCCAACGCTCTCTGTGCCATCTTGGGACATCGCATTAGACACGTATTGGCACCAACCATGGATGCAGAGTCCGGTTGGCCCGCAATGCACATGAAGATGGCATCTCTGTCGAGTCTTCAGATTATCTGAATTTTCAATGTCTATACCACGAGCCGCTAGCTTTGTGGATTGATCAAATGGCCAGCAGAATCCGTCCATGCACCATTTGCCCCGTGGGCAATCGGTCACATGCTTGCATCGCTGCGCATCTGCCAAGGGCGAGTCTACTTTAGATGCGGTTAATCTTCATTCTTCTGGATAACCAGACATTGGGCGGTACTGACCATCGTTGTCTCTATGGAGAAGTGGCTTGGAAGCGGGACGGGGGATCTGGACGCAGCCTCCACGCCAGCAATAGTACCCTGGAGGACAGTCGACACCGGTTCTACACTTGCCAACTGCAGTGCAGGTGATGGTGTTAGTTTCTGATTCACCCTTCCCTCGGAGAATGGGATAAATAGAACGCAGTACTTCCCTTGGAGATTGTCTCGGACAACTCTTTTGAAACTATCGCGTGGGGTTCTGATGCAGTGTCCCAAATGGCAATGAAAGTTGATAGAGCAGTCCGCGTTGCTGAAACAGATACGTTCGTCTGTTCGGAGATTATCTTTAGTCCTTGCGGTGTTTTATCCTCAGTAGTTTCATGGATTCACACACCGTCTTCGTTAGTGTCTCCTGTCAACCAGTTTGACGCTGGCTCACAGGGGTCTTGGTTGTCGAGGTCTCGGCAGGGTTGGCTAATGGAGGAAGCTGTGCTCGTGTGAGAAGGGCGCTCAGTCATAACAAAGAGGCTTCTGATGGTGCAGAGGAACTTGGGCAGCTGCTTACCGCCATCATCTTGAACGTTAAGGACGGGGTTGAGTGAAGCAACTAGGTTGCAGAGAAAGAAGAGAGATATTATGTAGAGCATCATGGTGGACGTGGTGATTCTCTGATCGGAAGACACTCTGTGGGTTGAAAGGAGGTCAGTCCAAAGAAAAAAGTCTCAATGAAACCATGCCATGACCGTATTATATATCTAAGCCAAAAGCTGCGAATTAAGTGAATATACCAAACTCTCTCAACTAATCCACCAAATTCAACAAAATGAACATCCCGGAAAGCAGGCCTGGTGATATGCTTGATTCACATTACGTCTATGACTGGGTAGTCATATTACCTACTTAGTCTTATTAAGATAAAAATCTGTGCCAAGCTGATATTACTACCTTCACTATGGAGAATTGTTTATTCACTTCGAGCATCATTGCACCGTAGGGATTCTCATTCCATCCTTAGTTTTGTGGCAATCACAGGTTACGTCCATGTATTACTGGCTCAACGACTGCTAAAGCTCAATGCCTGGCTTCCTCATACTATATCTAGCATAATAAGTTAGTTAGGGACAGGGTCTGGTCTATTGGCGAAGTTCAAGTATGCGGCTCCCTACAGCCTCAGGACATGGACAGCCTGTAGATCGCATGCCACACAGTACGAATCAAGCTCAATCTTGTAGCTTGGGAAATGTCCTGTTGGACAAATATAACTGTATCATTGGACTCAACTTGTTAACACTGCCTACTTAGGCCTAGCGCTGTTGTTCTTCCTAAGCGATTTCTTCCCACAGTCATGTTGATAGAACCAAGACCGAACACGATAGATCCTCATTGTTGACTATGTCTGTTAGCTGGGTGCCACTAAGTAGTACCAGTTAGATTTCTACTGATATCGGATATCGGAGTGCCAACTTCCGATTCGATCTTATAAGCAGCTGCGATCTCCTTCTTATCGCTCAGATCACATTTGTGGCACCAGATATGGTTGTTCTTCATATGCTAACAGCAGCATAGATCCGATAAAGATGGTATTTTAGACTGAAGGCTGGACTATCGGGCTTGGAGGTCAATGGAAATATATCTAACACGACAACGCGGGAACCCAGGACAATCAGACACTGACTTCTGCCCTAATCCTACTGCTTCCTCTAGTCACGATAACCAGCTCTTTCTCCCAGTCCCATATATCATCTACAACCCAGTTAATTTGACTTTGATACTTAACCAATCGTTGAACCATAGAACATGGCTGCTGCGGTGATTTGGACGAGCTTCTTATATACCGTGAGGGAGCTGAAGATTCCCACCAAGTATAGACTCGATAATGTGAAGAGCGTATGGAGGAACTATTTACATAGGGCACGTTATTATCGGATCGATTTAGAGGCCCTCGCGGGGAAGAAAGCCCCGTTTGATGGTTGTTGTCGTCATGTTTACTGGGACGGAGAAGCCCTAAGGCTTGTTACTTGGCTGCCTTCTTTTATGCGAGCTACAATGCACAAGAATGTGAATTTTTCGGCGTCGGCGATAAGTTCCGACAAGGTCAAGTGGGTTATTTTCTCTGTTTTCTTTTGCAAATTTCCTGAGGAAAAGCTGGCTTGGGACTGTTCCGGGTCCAGCCCGGAAGGGACCCGGCTGGATATATACTCGCACTTTGGGATGACACGGAACCCAACCGCGCTGAAAGCTGGAAGCTTCCGAGTGGTTATACAATTAAGGGGCAAGCTATGCTAGATATAGTATAAGATATGTCTTCTTTGCCAGCTCTACAGGTGCATGAATTATTGCTGCATTCCGTGGCTGTGGACTTGCTTACTGTCTCTTCTTGCCTATTGATCTAGCGGAATCCTACGACCAGAAATTGGCGAAGATGACTGCTTCCTTAAGTGATACAAGTATCCGCAATCTAAGTGGCACCTGGGTGATGGTAAATCTGTCGCACAACGCCATACAAAACAACACCAAGCTGATCCCAGGCATCGAAAATAGGACAAGAGCCTTTCAACCCACCTTGCTACGGTTTTCCAACTAGTAAGCCATCTAATGACTGGAGTGCTATCTTGAAAACTAAGGGAAGCTATGTAGCAAGGGGTGGGCTGGGTAACAAGGAAGGCAGTAGCCGCATCATCCGCTACTCTGAGGATCAGCCGGGAGTCGGAAACAGAGAGCAATGGCTTAAGCACAGAACCGGCTGAATGGATGGTGCTCGAGCCTGCCCTGACAGGCGGACTAAAAGGCGTGCCGGAGAAGCGCTCTTTGGCCTGGACTGAGGTTGAGCACAACGACATTCTCTTCGGTCGTGTCATCATCCTTAGTCACTATATTGACGGGGAGAAGATTTCGGGTGGGCGAGTCTAACCACTTGTGGGGCTTCAGTCCAAGAATATCGGAGCAAAAGCCACTAGTATGTTGACCGAGGCGGTCAGCATGGCACAGGAAGTTGAAGCTGGAGCGGAGACCGTGGAGAAAGCATTTATGCACGACTTTGTCCATAGCGTAGACGGAGTGTGGACGGCTGAACTGGTACGTATAGCTGGTCACTTTTCACGAACGCAATACTTACTAACTAGACAACTAGATTTGGGCAGTGGAAGTAATAAACGGGGAGAAACTGCTGACTCGCAAGGTCGTGGTCTTGAAGGGCTCTTCTATTGAAACTGCCCGCGTTTTCTATAGGCTTAAGTGATGGCTAAGAGACACTCTTACGATTATACCGAACTGTATCTGTATATAGAATAAACTTGTTGATCAAGAAGCCTGTTGCAAAGATAATTACTTCTACCAAGATAAAGTCTTTATCTATCTCACTGCTCTCTACATTTATCCTTTTAGCTTTTATATTAGTTAGAAGGATTTTACCGCTGTGAAGCGACTTAAAGTAGCCAGGACAATAGTTTACCTCTGGGTTGTGAAGCCAGCTATAGTTTCTCTAATTGATGTCCAATAGAAATCAGATATGGAGATGTACCTTGTATTCTGTATCAAAATCAAGGATTAGGAGGCTGTGGTATTTCTCTGTCCCTCGGGGCCCAGTGGGGAACCCGATCAAACTCTACTTCTATTCCAAAAGATAATTTTATAAACAAAAGGTATAGATGGTTACTATTTTTTTTCTTAATATACTCTCTAATCTATTTATATAATAGTATAAGTTTTATCCTTGACTGTTGCTCCCAGGGCCATGGCTGATAGCCCTGCACCAACACGGGCTATCTGGCTGTAGGGCGGAAGATCAGTAGATTTGGAAGGCATGATACGCAAGGTAGATAGATACAATAAGAAGCAGAATGCGCTCAGATATGCCCGTTTAGGATTCACGTAGGCTTACGTACATAATACTGTCAACAGCAAGGCGTTCTACATGTGAATCGATCAGACAGGACCGGAGCACTCCCGATTTCTGCGCCAGCACGGGCAAACGTCTCATGTGAATGAATATGCCCGGAGCAAACTATGACATGTGCAAAACAACCTTCCAAGCGATTCCCACAGAGGCGAGGCTCGTGAATCACACTGAGAGGGCATGCAGATTGCGAGGGATATCTAGTGACCAAGTGGCTGACATGCTAGAGCTTCCACCCTCAGTCATTCGGGTCGGTTCCGGTTCTCAGGACTCGCTTCCGGCAAATGAGACCAACCGCGGTTTTGCCCACCAGAACAGCTCCGTCTACTTTTGTTTAAAAGTAACGATGCGTTCTTCAAGAGTTACGATGCCACAGGCATTCTGAAGAAATCAAAGCCCCGAATCACACTCTTCCCAGACACCAAAGAACCATGGATCTACACGCCCAACTGCAGGCCGCCTGGGACCATGTTAGAACAACATACAAACCAGGCACAATCGAACTGACGGGGGTGATCGTAACTCAAATCGTCGGATTTATCATCCCAGCAACATTCTACATGCTGATTGATGTCCTCTTTCCGAGGTTCTCCCAGCGCCACAAGATTCAGGACAACCACCGACAACCGACCCGCCAGCAAATCCTGCACTGCGTTAAGGTCACGATGTTTAACCACGTCTGGGTGGTGGCCCTGTACACACTACTCGTTTATTTTGCCGGTTTGGACTATGCCTTTTTGAACCAAGATCCGATCATTCCTCCTTGGAAAACGTTTGTCGTGGACTTTATCTTCGGCCTTCTAGCGCGAGAAATATCATTCTACTATGTCCACCGCGTTCTGCATCACCCCAGCATTTACGCATATATCCATAAGATGCACCATAAATATACGGCACCCGTGGCGTTCGCAGCGGAGTACGCCCATCCTGTTGAACATCTTCTCGCAAATATCCTGCCGCTTACGCTCCCTCTATATCTCAAAGGCGCACACTTTTTGTCCATCATTTTCTTTTTTGTCTTTGAGCTCTGGGAGGCTGCAGCTGACCACAGCGGATATGACTTCTTGAAACTGCCACCTGCTGAACTACATGACTTGCATCATGAGAAATTTCGCGTCAATTATGGGACTATTGGGTTGATGGACTGGATTCATGGGACTGATGTTGTAGGGTGAGATAGGCCTAAGGCGAGGAAGGTGAGGATTGCTGAAGATTGAATGCTAGATGTAACAGTCTTGATCGTTACTCGGCCTGAAGCCGATTGGGAATGTTATATGCCAACTCTATTTTCTGGACTGGGATATTGTAAGTTTGGGTTGACTTCATGAATCATGTCATTCTCCCGGAGGATCAGGTATGTATGAATGAAGAACATTACATAGATTAGATATCAAACTAGAATTTTTTTTTAAAAAAAGAAAGGCGGGCGAAAAGAAATCTCATTAGTCCGTACGGGATAGCTCACGAAAAATATCCTCCAGTCTTAACCCAGAGAGTATCAGGGAAGTCAAGCCTCGTCAAGAACCCGAAATCGTCTAGCCCCTGTCCCATATTCGCCGCATATTCCTCCCAATTGAAAAAGGGGTTTTGCATTAGGTCGTGATGTGGGCGATAGAAAGGATCCTGATCCCGAGCCACATCACTTGAGAACAGCGGAGCTCCACCTGCAGCCTCGGTCCCTGTCTGTTACAGACCATCATTAACTGCATGGAGATACGCAACCTGGAGAAATTGGAGCATGTTGCGAGCAGACTGGCGAAATGTAGCTATGGATTCTAGTATACTTGTCGCTTCTCTCCAGTCTTCTCGCACATTTTCCAAGGTAAGACGATCCAGCCTTGATAGAGCGGAGAAGGGCATGAGGAGCACTACCACGGCAGTTGAGACGTCTAGATTAGGTATCAGTATAGAGAGATATCAGAGAAATGGAGTTGATCAACGACATACAAAACACATTGTACCAGCTGACGGAAGGTCCGAAAATACCTTGTTTAGGGTTGGAATGCCTAATTCATCATTATCGTCAATGCAGGAATTCATGTTCTTCAGACTTACTCTCCCCTGCTGTAGGACCGGGCTTTACCTATCCGAGTGGTAGACGCACCGGTCGACCCGATACAACCGCCTCGTGCATGGCCGACAGATAGGCTTCTTCCCGTCACACCGGATCTTTTTCTGCCTGCACAAGTCGCACTCAAGGGCAACCTTCTGTCGTGCAGTAGTTCGTCGCTTCGATTAACCGGCAGCTTTGGGAGGCTATCCTGTAAAACGGGCGCTATCCGGTGCTCTGAAGACTGTTTGAACAGGCTTATAGCTACACCGTAGAACATCTCATCGTCTATGAAAGGGGATAAGCCTCAAATCGCAATCCCTTGCTGGTCCAGGTGGCGTTGGCGGATGGGAACAGGATGTTCTTTGGACGGGTCTGTTCCGGTCCAACGCCAACGCCCAGTTTTTGCTTCTCTTACGGGCTGTGGGGGTAGGAAAAAGACACGCAACGCAATAACCTTGGAAAAATAAACCTTTCTATTTACTTTCCTATTTCAGATCCTGCCACACGCAGTATTCAGATTCCCAGGGGCTAAAGCAGTTGGGGGTGAATATTGACAATGCGAAGACTTTGGATGAGTGTGTTGAAGAGCTGGGAGAAAGAACGAAAGACCGAAGGGAAGATCTCGGACGGGCATATGAAAATGCTAGAGAACCATTTGGAGGAAAAGCTAGGGAATGCTCCTTCCTAAGCCTCCAATCAGTTGATCTATGAATGCTTGCTGCATTTGGCTTCCTGAATCACTTATTGCTATTATTACTCTAATAGGATTGTTATTCAGAATTAAATAAACTACATCTTGGGGTGGGCGCAGGGAACAAATCTACTATTCTATTCGAGATTCAAAGAGAACAAGAACAAAAGTTCCAGCTATGGCCTTCCCGGTTGATTTACTCAACATACTGCTTCCTGTGAAAGAAATAAAGTGGCACTGCCCCTGCGATGGTAGCCACCCCCAGTACAAACATCACCAGATATGCCTGTAAATATCCCTGGCTCTGCACCCACTCCACCGCCTCATATAGGAACAAAAAGGCTACTAGGTTTTTCACCACGTTAACCAGCACCAAGCACTGCGCCGCATCCCTTTGATGCCGGTGCGCCAAGTAGGTGATGGCAATGTTGGGAGTGTAAACCGATCCGAACGAGACCATTCCGAATCCCACGGCGATAGCTGCCCAGTGTAGGTGGTTCTGGCAGCAAAAGGCCAGGAGCACGCATCCTGCGGGTCCAATGGCCATGCCCGGAATCAGAGAGAGCAGTCGATCCTCGGCGCGAGCCTGCCCGTAGCCCCGCCGGCGCACAATATGATCGTTGATGAGGTCGGAGAGCATGCCGCCGCCGTAGCAGGCTAGGAGAAAGCCGATAAGCGCGGCGACCTCCATTAGGCCGACGGCGACGGAGGAGAAGAGGTAGGGGGGCGCTTCAAGGAGGGAGGACATAGTGAAGCTACCACCATATTAGTCAACATCAGATGGCAAACAGAACGAGGGAAGGGGATTCATACATAAAGATAATCTGCGGGCTGAGGGCACATCCATAGAGGAGCACTACCCAAATCACGGCTGGCCGGATCAGTCCATGCAGGGGCGCTACCATGGCTCGAAAGAAGTTGAGATTGCGGTCGACGCGGATTGGCACGATCATCTCCGTAAGGGAGGGCTGGCGCACAGTATACCCCGCCTCTGGGATCACATTTTCGAAGAATATCTCTCCAGAGCCATTTGTCTTTTCCGCCTCCGTCGTGTCGAGTCCGTTAGGACTGGTCGCATCCCACTCCGGACGCTGGAAGTTAGACTCGGGACACAGGAAGAATATCAAGACGATATCGGCCGCCGCTAGCGCAACGCACAACCACATGAAGGCCCGCCAGGTGCTCGGTAGATATTGTACCATCAGACTATTCACTAGCGGGCCGATGGCGGTGCCGCCTGAGATCAGAATCACATATCTAGGAGTGGACCGTCAGCGACCTCTCTTTTGGTCCCCCGGGATCCCAGGGGGGAGTTGCTTACATGGACATCATCGAGGCCCGCTGGTGCAGGAAGAAGATATCCGCGGCAAGTTCAGGCACGATACTCTCGCCTGCGGCGCCTACGAACCCCTGCACACATCGCGCCGCTAGCAGACCGGAGAAGCTGGTGGCAGTCGCACACCATACCAGGGCGCCAGCCTGGAGAGTCATGGAGAGAAGCAGAGAAGCGCGTTTGCCGAATTTGCTGGCGAGAGGCACCCAGAAGATGTTGCCGATGCTCAGAAACAGAAAGTTATACTGGTAAGGGTGGCCGACTATTAGCAACAGGCTAAAAGACACTCCGGAAGGAAACTAACAGTGAGCAGCTGCACAGCAGCAGACTCAGACTTGCGATACTCCTGCATCAAGTAGGGGACAGCGACCGACAAGCCTGATCCGGCCATGTTGGTTACAAAGTTTGTTAGGGAGGCCGTTATGATAGTACAGCGCTTCAGCCAGACGGGCCAGCGCAGCGGGTCGCGGTCATCTTGGGTCGGGGTGGGGAGGAGAGGTTGCATACTGACGTGGGAAAAGAAGGGTGAAGGTACTTTCCGCCTGAGAAAGATCGGGGGAATGCAATTCGTGGGGATGTGGTTCAGACGGTTTAGAGGGGAATTGAAAGGAAGACGAACTAATGATCCGTTGAGGGTTCTTCGCCTGTAAAGAACCGAGAGTGCGCTTGATCACTACTGCAAATGAACCTTGGCCTTCGCGCTATGTGTCCCGTCCCACGGCTGGCCAAGTAAGGGTCTGGGGCAGCACTTCCCCGACGCTTCCCCAGACATAACTACCGATCCACACAGCTCACCATGCCATAGAATACATCATTCAGATCGGTTATACGCGAGTAGCCGAGGATGACCAGTGAGAAAAGGTCTGTGCCAGCGTCCCTACCGATCCCCGATCCCCGACCCGCGAATATAGAACATATGCCACTAGCTAGGAGACGCTTAATACCATGTCGACTAAGCCCCCCCCACAACCCCGGCTCAATTTCGGGCCTACCGCCGCTTCATTTCAATCACCGGTGGCGCTGTCTCGGGTCCCAAATTGCAGGGTAACATCTTTCCCCATAGTAGTGGCGACTGGCACGCTGTGCGTTCAGATGAGGTTGTCCATGTCTACGCAAGCTACTCCATTCAACCCACAGATGACACTCTGATCGGCATTACTAACGAAGGCTACGGGCGCGCTAGTGCGAGCACCATGAAGCCAGTCTTCGAATATGAAGATCCCACAGCCGTATCCCTGGTCAATGGCGGTCGGACTGGTACACGCAAACAGTGCTAAAGTTCGATGTTAGTGCCGAGCGCGAGTACAGGTGACTGGTCAGTACGGTGTTCTTGGGAGTGCTCCAGCCGCCTACCCTGTAAGGATAGGCTGAAATTGATATTTACGAGGTGCTGTGAGATCTGTGGAGACTATTCTATTTGTATAATAATAAAATGAAATTGATCCATAGACACAATGTGGAAGACAGTAGATCAGTTTGGTCGTACAATCATTACCTCAATGACGCGGGATGGTGTGCACGTACTTGATCTGTCCATAACATCCAGTTATTTGCTGTATTCATCCTACATAAATAATTCCTCTGTCCCTCAACCCTATGCATAAACAACATTGTTCCTCAAGGTCCCGATCTGTGAGATTTGCACGTCCATCTGAGTTCCCGGAGCCAGCCACTTCGGGGGGTTAAAACCGGCGCCCACACCTAGTCCTGGTCAGCGTCCTCGGCACGCACTTGGAAATCACAAGTAACAAGTGTCACTAACCTCCGGGTGTTCCCGTCATTATAACACTGCCCTTTTGCAATGTCGTGCCCTGTGACAAATAGGAGATCAAGTATTTGCAGTCGAATAGCAGATCATCCACCGTCTCATCCTGCCGCACCTCGCCGTCAACAATGGTCTTCAGGTGCAACTTCGACGGATCGGGGATCTCTGATGCTGCGACTAGCACAGGGCCCAGGGGCGCAAAGGTGTCGAAGCCCTTGGAAAAGCCCCATTGCGGGACAACACCGGCGTAGGCGGGATCGCGCTGCAACTTACGGGAGGAGATGTCGTTGCCAGCCGTATACGCCGCCACATACTCTAGGGCATGCTCCGGGGAGACATCCTTAGCGTCCTTACCAATGATGAGACACTACAGGCCGGTTAGGTAATTGCGAGCGCGGGTAGGGGGGAAGAGAGAAATTGCGAGACAAACCAATTCGCCCTCATAGTCCGCTTGGTCGTTCTGTGCGATCCGCGGGATCACGACAGGCTCGCCGTGGTCATGCACACAGGTGTTCGGCTTGAAGAAGATGAAGGGGAAGGGCGGGGGCTTGCGTCCAGCTTCCTTGACTATTGATTGCGAAGAAAGCTTAAAGTTAGGTCATGATGATGGGGACAAACTTCGACAGTACAAGGGAGTGAGGTTTTAGGACATACTATGCTTAGCGTAGTTGAGGCCCACGCAGCGTAGAATGGGTACGTCGCCGGGGGCCAGGGGGGAGAGGATCTGTTTCACAACCACAACCTCGTCCGTTACGGTGGTTTCACCCGTTATATCGTATATATCCTGGCCTTGGATCACGCGGGCTTGCAGCTGATCGGCTTCGGTGATCAGCCCGAGATCGATCTTGTTCTCTGCCGGCAGGATGGGTTCGCCGCGCAAGATGCGGCCATCGAGGGCGCGAAAGCGGATCAAGCGTTTCCAAGGGAGACGCATATTTCTCTGGGAGATGCGAAAGATGAACTGCCACCGACAACCAAGAGAACGGAGTAGAGCAGTCGCTTGAGAATGTATACCTGCTCCAACGCATTGACTTATCAGTGGGGCGGGGAGTCGTCGGAAAGAACCCGCAATAGAGAGACTCGGTCACTCGGTAAGCCGAAAAACAAGTCCCGGTTACTCCCCGGTAGAACTCATAGGACGCAGCCAGCGCCACAGTTGCATTCTATAACCGTCCTCCTTAACTGTTTTCCCTTCGTAGATCTTTTCCCACAGTCACATCATTAGTCTTTTCGCCCAATTCACCATGCCCGACACTAGAATCTGCTTTCCCGATCGCCCCCAGTTCTCGGGGTTCATGAAGCCCTGTCGCGTGGAAGGAGATGTATCCCAATTGGAAGTTTATGGCGAGATTCCCAAGGACATTGATGGAATATTCTATCGAGTAATGCCTGATCCTCAACTGCCTCCCTTCATTGACAATGATCCAGTAAAGAAACATTTCACTAAGCCCCCCTCATCCTCCTGCCCATCAACAGAAAAGACTGACTGAGACAAGTGGTTCAACGGAGACGGAAATGTCAGTGCCTTCCGCATCCAAGACGGCCGTGCATCATTTCGACAACGATACGTGAGAACTGAGAAGTTTGTGCGAGAGCGCAAGGCTCAACGCGCATTGGTTGGTGAGTAGTGAACCAGCCAGTTCTAGCGAGACCAACACCCATCAAAGCTAACAGTCCAGCCCAGGTAAATACAGAAATAAGTTTACCGACGCTGTGGAGTTCAAAGTTCGCAGCACTGCCAACACTAACGTGGTCTTCTTCAACGGGCAACTGCTGGCTCTAAAAGAGGATTCTCCCCCTTACGCCATGGACCCTGTCACACTAGAGACAAAGGGGCTGTATAACTTCGAGGGTCAGCTGCCCAGCCTCACCTTCACTGCGCATCCAAAATTTGATCCGGTCACGGGCGAGATGGTCTGTTTTGGATACGAAGCGCAGGGCGATGGCACCCCCGACGTGTGCTACTACAGTGTTTCACCGACCGGCAAGTTCACGGAGGTAGTCTGGCTGGTTGCGCCGGTGGTGGCGATGATTCATGACTTTGCCGTGACGGATAACTGGGTCAGTGAACCTGTTCCTCGAAAGGCTAGGGGGAATCTATACTAATGCCAAATGTAGGTAGTCTTCCCAATCATACCTCAAGTCTGTGATATTAAACGCATGGAACAAGGAGGTGAGCACTGGCAATGGAGCCCCGAGACACCACTCTATTTGGGGATCATGCCCCGTCGAGGCGCCAAGGCTGGAGATGTAAAGGTATGGAAGTCTCTCGCCCTCCGTCTGCGGTTACGGGAATTCTAATCCGATGCAGTGGTTTCAATATAAGAATTCCTTCCCCGGCCACACAGCCAACGCCTACGAGGATGAACAGGGTCACCTGGTGATCGATTTAGGCTTGAGTGAGAAGAATGTGTTCTTCTGGTGGCCAGATGCCCAGGGAAGGGCACCGGAGCCCAGCTCGATTGTCTCCCAGCTAGTCCGGTTCACCATCGATCCCCAGTCCGAGGAGCGGGCCCTCTCGAAACCCGAAATTTTACAGCACGGCAACTCGGAGTTCTACCGAATTGATGACCGGTTTGCCACCCGTCCCTATCGCCATTGCTACTTCGACCTGATGGACCCGCAGTTAGGTACCGATTTTGAACGGATTGGGCCTAAGTTGGGGGGTGGGTTCCCCTTATATAACGCCGTGGCCCACTTTGACAACGTCACGGGGCAAACAGAAGTCTACTTCCCAGGAAACGTCCATCTGGTCCAGGAGCCAGTATTTGTTTCACGGAAGGACTCGACTACAGAGGGGGATGGGTATATTCTGGTATTGGTCAACAACTATGAGACTATGGCCAGCGAGCTCCATCTACTGGACACGCGAGACTTCACTCGCGCGCAGGCCAAGATCCTGCTTCCGGTCCGCTTGCGCCAGGGTTTACATGGAAGTTGGGTGGATGGAAGCGATGTCAACCCACAGAGCCCGTAATTGTAATGGAGTTGGCGGTCGTCAGTATCGTTCCAGCATTGGAATTTAAGTATTCCAAACAACCATCAGTTGTTTGCATTAGTTCTGCAGACGTTGAAGTATGGGGATAAAGGCGTTCTTAAGGGCAGTGACCATACTGTCACGGCGTCTGCCCAGCACCCTACATAGAGTTCGATAGCTCATGGAATTCAGAACCCTAAGCAATTCGTTCTTCTCCAATCGTAGTAGATTCTTCCTTTTAATCCTGGACACCCCCGATCTCCCTAGTACTATAAATGTTGCAGCCGGCTCTCCTACATTGCCCCAAAGGCCTACCGCCAGCTAGATCTTGTATACCGGAAGGGCGCCGACACTAAGTTGAATAGTAATGCGTCGGTTTTTGTAAGTGCTAGCGGGTGTTGTGCTAGCTACAATCTCAACTGGATGGTTACCTAAACAGGTACGATTGAAGGCGAAGACTAAAGTTATCCTAGGTGGAATTATACGTCTTTTTTATATCCTCGTGGTCAGTATATGCCTGCTAAATTTTGAAGTATGTCAACTTCTAGCGAGACACTGCATCACACGAGGTCGCTTTAGAGAAAAATATATAAATAAATAAAATCAGCTACTGTAGTAAATGTGGATGTAGCCTATGCGCTAGATCCCAATAGGTGGTTAAAGTCTACAGTACATCCCTTAGCTACCTGTGCAACTATCTCCATTGAAATATCTCGCTGTCGGTACAACTGTGTCCGAAAAGACATAGCATTCTAGGACTTATTTAGTTCATTCACCCTTACACTCCGGTGGACCCTACTGATGCAGAGTGACGACTTTAGTCTGCACAAACTCCTCCAACCCCCAGCGAGCGCCAAATCGCCCCCAACCACTATCCCCATACCCTCCGTGAGGTAGAGTCGGTTCGTCATGCACCGTCATGGAATTAATGTGGACTGCACCTGCCTTAATAGCACCGGCCAGCTTAAGGGCGCGATAATGATTGCGGGAAATAATTGAGCTTGATAATCCATAATTAGCCGCCTGCATGATAGCAGTCATCTGTTCTTCTGTCTCCACCGCTACAATACCGACCACAGGACCGAAAGACTCAATTTCAAAAAGGTCCATCTCGGGCGTCAATCCCGTCACAACGGTTGGGGGAAAGGATCGATCCGAGACCTCGTGATTTACTGTGGTGTGAGACGTATGAATCTGGGCGCCCTTCTTGCACGCATCAGACACGAGCATCTCTACCTTGGCCTTAGCAGACGGTGAGATGAGCACCGAGGTGGTATTGATATTGCGCAGGATAGCCAGAATCTTGGCTTCGAGAGCCGGAGCCACGGCGATTGTAACCAGGACCTTGTCGGTGGACATGCAGATTTGACCGTTCTGGTACTACTCTTAGCTTTTTCTGTCCCGCAGGGCCCCTGACCTCGGGATTTTAGCTTACATTGAGAAAGGCACCTTTGGTGATCTCTTGGGCTGCAAGATCTAGGTCAGCATCATCGAGGACCACCGTGAAGTTCTTGCCACCGAGTTCCAACAAAACAGGCTTCAGAGCGAGGGCGGCTTGCGAGGCGATAATACGTCCGACTTGGGTTGAGCCAGTAAAGTTACACTTTTTAATAGCGGGGTGTTTTATAAGTACGTCGAAGATCTCCGGCGCGTCCTCCGGTCGATGCAGAAGGAAGTTCAGGACGCCGCGGGGGAAACCAGCTTGCCGGAACAGCGAGGCGAGAAGGTAGTGAGTTTGGGGACTCAATTCGGAGCCCTAGATTAATACCAGTAAGTAAATAGATTGCCCCGCGTGTATCAGTAGCAATCAGTAAGCGGCTTGCCTTCAAGATCGCAACATTTCCAGCGGCAATAGGAGCCACTACAGCACGAAGGCCCAAGATTATGGGGGCGTTCCAGGGAGCGATTCCGAGAACTACTCCGAGAGGCTCTTTAAGGACTAAGCCATAGCCGTTCCGGACAAAGGGCAGTGAGCCCGTGGCGATGCTAGTGGTAAGAGCACCATACTCTTCAATCATACCGATAGCGTCATTGGTAATGATTTCTGCCCATAGGGGTCCGCAACTGATCTCTTGATCACACACCCGCTTGATTTCCTCGGCTCTACTGCGCAGAACCTGGTTGCCTCGATTGATCAGTGATGGTTATTGCATTATTTATCCATATCGGGGGGCTCACAAACTTCGGCCAACTTGAAGAGGAAAGTCCGGCGCTCAATCGGGGTAGTCTTTGACCATGCAGCAAATGCCTGCGCACTGGACTGTGCGGCTTGTAACGCCAGTTCCTTGGTTGCGCCTTGATAAAGGATGGGGCCCTGTGCATATGCGTTGACAACGGTGCCGTGCCTATCGTGAGGCAACAGGACATCCTGTCCATCAATAATGAGGGGAATAGTCGACATGTTCATGATGGGCTATGAGTAGTGCAAGGCTTATTGAGTGGTAAGCTTGTGGATTAAGTGCTACACAGCATTATAACCACTGGCACAGTCTCAGTGTAGGGGGAAGTAACGGCAGTTAGTACGGCAGTGAAAAGATATCTACAGAATCATCCCGAGATCGTCGAGTGGAGCAGTAACCCACGGCCGGGGAGTCAGCGGAAACATCAGGTTAAGCCCCGGCAGCTTGATGTGAACGGCCTGGTCGAGAAATCAAATAAAGGATACTAGGTTATTTGGCCCTATGTTGACCCTTGCGGAGTACTGAAGATAAAATACGCCTACAAAGAGCGTTTTGAGACCAAGCACCCGGTTCAACAGCTCGCTCAGCACTGGCCACTCCGAGAAAGTACCTATTTGAGCACCTTTTCAACCACTTTAATTTTCAACAATGCACTTCTATCTTAGTTCAGGTCTATGGCATAATTATATGTGGGTGAGGTCTTCTCATTCAGCATATTACGCAGGAGTTTGCGGAAAGCAATAACCTAGTATAGCATAGAGCTCAGAGCTCATGCGCTTGGCCATGTATTGGCAAGATGAACTCTGACTAACAATTTATCTATTATAGCGGATTTTTGGTCATAATAGCATCGAAGTTTCAAGTTCTAGCTATTCTAGTCTAGACATACTATTAGAAACCTATGGAGAGCAAAGAGTGAAGCAGCTGATATATAAGTAACTTATGACAATTATGTGTAGTATTTGCTCTTTTCTTTGGACAACCTTTCGTCTATTCTGGTTGACTATCCAGACAAGTTAAAAATCCGACGTATCACCAGCTAGATGGGAGTCATGCACGCTCAACATTTGAGCTGCAGTCCAAACCCTACACCGTCTCTAGTAAAGTACAGTTTACTGTATTTGAACGAAAACGACGTATTGCAAAACGTTTATCTCACGCGGCTCATAAATCTCATTGATGCATCCAGAATAAAATGTATTCTGCGGGGTGCATTGACGAGGGATATAATATAACAGCATTGGCCATCTACTCCTTCCGCAACCCCCTCCACTCCGCCCATGCTTGGTCAATCTCGCGCTCAGCCTCGTAGCCATAACACCACATCTGGGTGGCCGGATCACTCCACTGATTTGGGCTATGACTGAAGGAAAGACCTTCCACTTCTGGCTCCATGGCAGCATCGCGTGCCTCCTGCATGGGCCCGTCCGCAAAGTGCCACAGCTGGCCGTTGAGCAGACTGGCCTCTTGCATTTGGCCCGCCCGTAGGATCCGCACTTTCTCGAAGATGGCCAGAGCCTCGGTTAGCTGCTCCTGGGACTGCATGTAGGATAAGGAGCGAGCTAACGCGACGCCGTCTTCTACGGCCATCGCTGCACCTATCATATACCAGTCAATGAATTTCACTCTCCAGGTTGCGTGCATACTTACCCTGCGACATGTAGGGCAGCATCGCATGAGCCGCGTCACCTAGAATGACCAACTTGCCCCTCGTCCAGCGGTTAAGCAAGGAACCACTCACCAAGGGCCATTTAATCGTCTTCTCCACCATACCAATGATCTTGGTAAGCCTGTGGGTACTCATGAGTAGGGAACGCCTAAACATACACGAAATGACTCACACAGGATCCCATCCTAGGAACTCAATTTTCATGGCTTGCAAGGCCGTCTGCACGTCCCACGTGGCTGGATCAGAGGTATCTGGGTGCGAGAGAACCATGTTGAAGGCTTTGCCCGCGCCAATCGTATAGGTCATGACGTGTCTCGAGTCGCCGATCCTGTGGTCTGGTGTGAGTATAAAGAAATCAGGACGGAGAGGCAGGTGAGGACACTTTACCAAATATTGAGCCCAGGCCGTTCCAGAATCCATGATACATCGGGGTCATTTCGCATCCGGTTGACATCCACCACCGCCCGATACGCAGCGAAGCCGGGATTTCGGAAAAGCATCTTCTCACCATCAAGGATTACGTTCCGAGCCACTGACTTGATACCTGTCATTCCCTCAGCTCGTATGATTATGTAGAAGCATAGTAGGGGAGGACAAACCGTCCACAGCGACGATGAGGTCTCCGGTATATCTTGTGCCGTCTTCCAGGGTGATACTGCCCAGCGCTGAATCGTAATCGACAACTCTCGCTCCCAGCCTGATCTGAATACCCATATCCTGAGCTTTCTGGTACAGCGCCGAGTGAAAGTCGGCCCTATGAACCACATAGTAGGGCGCGTGGAAGTTGTTGACGAAGTCCGGAATCAGCCTAGTCTTTCCTATTACCTTCCCATTCTGCCATCGGCGAAAGGAGATGGACTCTGGCGTGGTGACGTAAGGCTTCAGGTAAGACTCCAGCCCGAGCTTGAATAAGATGCGCGCTGAGTTAGATGGGATTTGAATTCCCGCACCAACTTCCCCGAGTACTGCTGTTTGCTCGTAAATGGTGGCCTTGTGGCCGGCCTGCGTGAGAGCGATAGCTGTGACCAGCCCTCCGAGACCCGCCCCGACAACAAGGATGTTCAATCCTAGCGACCCAGAGGTAGGCTTGGGAAGAGTGGGAAGGGTGCCCTCTATGGTCTTTGCAAACTGGAGGCAGTTACTCGGGTAGGTCGGCATCTGTCCATCGGTCAGAAAGGATGGCCCATGTTGATTGCGAGCCCACTGACCGTGAGTGGTCGTTGACTGGGGACCGTCCCCGGCCCTTCTCTAGAAACCATGGTAGAAATTGTACGGAGAGGATACGTTGCTCTATCGTGTAACGCTAAAGATGCGGCACGTGCTAGCGGCCAACCCTAGGTAGCCTCTTATACAGTTGTTGAGGATGGTTGGAGCATTTAGCCCAGCCGATCTATCCCCGCTATCTACTACTCCCGATCTACCCCCGATTGGCAAAGCAATCCGTCATTTGCTTGTATCACGAGAATAGGTTCTGAGGCAAACGCAGTTACTGTGAACTTTTATGATAAGAACCACTGGTTGACTCGGAGGAACTACCCTTCCCTTTTGCTTAACTGTCTGATTTTGTGGAGTACTACTCTCTCCACAAAAATACCACTTATCACATTCACTATGGCTCCTTCCCTGGTTAACACACCTGCGCAGAGCACGGACAGCGCGGCTCAACTGCTGCAGGATCTCGAGGATAGCAAAACTATGCCCCTCTGGACCCAGATGACGAGACTAAACCCCCCAGAGCCCAATCCCACCGCCGTCCCCTTTGTGTGGAAGTATGACAACATTCGCCCTAACCTGCTGCGTGCCGGCCACCTGGTCACCGAAAAGCAAGCAGAGAGGAGAGTCCTGATGCTGGTGAACCCTGCTCGAGGTACGCCCCCTGGGATGCTTCCTTTGCTTGGTAGCCGGGCCCGTTAATGACACCCCAAGTAGATGCCCCTTACACCACTGATACACTCTACGCCGGCCTGCAGCTGGTTATGCCGAATGAGACCGCTCCAGCCCACCGACATACGGCCTTTGCGATGCGCTATATTATTGAAGGCAACGGGGGCTTTACGGCGGTGCATGGCAGACGAATTCGCATGCAGAAGGGCGATGTGATTCTGACACCTGTTTGGAACTACCATGATCATGGCAAAGACGGCAGCGGTCCAATGATATGGCTAGACGGCCTGGATCTACCTAACTTCCGTCACTTCCCTGTCCATTTTGTAGAGCACTTCAGCAAGCCCCGCTACCCGGCCGAGGATGTCGACAAGTCTGCGTCCCCCATCGTTTTCCCCTGGGACCAGATGAAGGCTCGGTTAGACGAGACGGAGGGCAATTGGGCTACACAGCGCTATTTGAAAGCTGACGGTCGAGAGGGTAAGCATCCCTGATACCACGCCCTCTCCGCACGGTTGGGCTAAGGAGTGGAATATTTAGTGAGTCGTGTTCTGGGCGGCTGCGCAGAGAGGCTGGATGCGGCGACCTCGTCTCCACGCCGGCAAGACACCCTATCAGCCGTTTATCATGTCATTACCGGCAAGGGTCGCTCAGAGGTGGGCGGCCAGGCGTTTGAGTGGAAGGCGGGAGACACCTTCTGTGTACCCTCCTGGTATCCCTACCAGCATTTTGCTGATGCGGGAGAGACGGTCTATCTCTACCGCTTCGACGATAAGCCGATGATCGCGGCACTGGGATTTTATCGGTCGGTGGCGGATAATATTGAGACATTGATGTCGGACTGACAGTGACAGAAGAGCAGATATCTTTCTTGTGTCGCAGTAGTAGTAGAGAAGTTAGTTATGCAAATTTTCGCAATTGGTCATCTAAGCATAATGACGATGTTATGCGGTTCATAAATGTGCACATATGGAGCATTTGGCCGACTCAAGTTCCGGACTTTCCCCGGCTTCCCCGGCTTCGATGCCATGCCCTCTTAACTCCGGTTCTCAGTTCCATCCATACCCACTGCACAGCCTGGTAGAGATAGCTGTAGCAAAAGCAAGTCATAGCCAGCATTAGGCACCCTGTCATGGAGCTACCATCCGATCAAGCCACCCTCCAAGGACCACCAAGCAAACGTCGCCGCGTGGCTCAGGCATGCGATATATGTCGCACGCGAAAGTCCAGGGTGGGCATCCAATGGCTAAAGTCGAGCAATCCCACTAATTCCTGTGTTCCTAGTGTGATGGTGTTCGGCCTCAGTGTGGCATGTGCAAAGATCTAGGGTTTGAATGTATCTATACGCCGCCAGTCACAGCCACCAATGTGATCGTGCAAAAGGAGTGAGCATCGGCGTATTTCATTCCCATTGCTGCGTGTACTGATCGGTCCCGAGCTACCTCCAAAATCTGGAATCGCGGATGAAGTCACTCGAGGATAACCTCAACACTATGCGTTCAGACATGACGCGGCTGGCGGCGCACATGAGCAGCAAAAGCCCACCCAGCGACGGTCAACCGGAGCCCTGTCATCAACCACTGGCCGATCTGGCAGGACCAGAGGATCCCACTGACGCCATGGGCGCGGTGACCTTCGCGGATGAGGAAGAGTGCGGGTATTTTGGTGCGGTGATTCATCTCCGATCCGTCCAAAAGCAGGCTAATGGGAAACTGCTGCAGGCCCGTCATCGAACATCGCCTTTCTGCGGCACCTATCCCGTGCAGTGTCGCACAGTGAACGCAATCAACAGGAAATCAACTCTCCCCGGATGGATAAAATTGCCTATGATGGCGGTTTCGTCAGCGCCACTCGGCCTCCATCGCCGGTATCCGGCCGCACGCCCACGGCTGTGCATGCTGGGCTCGCGACGGATCCTCTCTTGCCGTCATCAGAAGAGACATTGCAACTGATTCGCCGGTATTTTTACGATACGGGTTTGCTGTTCCCTTACATCCACCCCCCGACCTTCTTTGAGACATATCACCAATTTAAAAACAATTCTAAAAAAGTCCGCCGAACCTGGCTAGGCTTGCTGAACATCATGCTAGCCATGGCGAAAGTTACTGCCATATCCACCCATGCCCCAGCTGAAATGCGAATCAAAGAGTCCGCCCGATACTATCGGCAGGCTCTTAATCTGTGCCGGGGCGAGATTCTACGAGGGACAACTTTGGAGGTCGGTGGGTTGGCGCACATTGTCCATTCCTCAGCGCAGCAATATTAACATTCCCGTAGTGCAGTATCTCCTACTCATGGGCCAGTATCTCCAGGGGACGCAGAAATCCGTCCAGGCGTGGACCGTGCACGGACTCGCCGTCAAGGCCGCGCTGCAGCTAGGGTTACATTCGAAAGATGCCTCCCAGGCGTTTCCGCCTCTCGAGCGCGAGATACGAAAAAGAACGTGGTTTGCCTGTGTGGTACTGGATCGGTACACGACTCTCCGAGCTTCGTTGATTCTAGTTCCCGGCTGATTGCCCCCTAGAACTTTGAGTATGACCTTTGGACGACCGCCTGCGATCCCTGACAATTATGTTCAGCTGGACCTCCCCGTCGTCCCAAGCATCACCGAGGGTCAACCAGTCGTCGATGACGAGATTATTCATCAGAGCATCCATTTTTTTAATCATACCATGTTGGTGGACACCACAACTTGGCCGTTCCACTGTCCTCGCAGCTAATCGTGACTAGAACCTTGTATAAGCAAATGGGCAACATCATTGACCGGATTTACGGTCAGAATTTGGGCTGTCAACCTAGCCTGTCAGTTGGTGAGACAATGGGCCGAGTGCTGTCGATCGAGAACCAGCTATTCTCGTGGGTTATGGCGCTTCCGGAGAACCTTCGTCAATTATCGCTGCAGGACTTACGCGAGGGAGTTGAGCAATCGGCATCCCAGCCGCGGCTGTTTCCCCTAAAGTTTCGGGTAGTTCTCACATTGCGATATCTCCACGTCCAGATCTTGCTGCATCGGCCCATCCTAGTCAAACTTCTTGACGCTAGCCACGCGTCCGGTCTGGAGCCCGGCGAAGAGCGGATTTTGAATGAAATCGGCTATAGTAGCATGAAGAAGTGCGTCGAATCGGCCATGGGTATTATCGACATGATCCACGAGCTAGTCTGTGCGACAGGGTGGCAGCGCGACCTTCTTGGGGCGTGGTGGTATTCCCTTTATTACAGTAAGTTGCCCTCCTTCACTTCTCCTTAGGCTTGCGGGTATCTCATTCTTCTTGTCTGCCGGGACAGCCTTCAATGCGGCATTAGTCATTATCGGGGCCACCTGGGTACAGCGCGCAAGGCAGTCGGTTCGAGATTTCCCGTCACATCAGGTTGCCAACATCGAGCTCTATCCTGGTCGCGCCGTCGCAACTCTGCGTCAACTGGATATGGGCAATCGGATGGTGGAACGCTGCAGGTACTACCTTGAGCAGCTGATATCTATTCTCCAATTACAGCGTAAGGGTTATGTTCACTCTGTCGACTCAATAACGCTAAGATTATACAGAGGAGGATTCAACTGATACGGCCCCGATTGAGCTCGGCCTGGCCGCCATGGGCAGCTCCATCACGGACGGTAACCTTCCATCGTTTGGCATTGAATGTGGAGAATTCATGTTGGATGACTTGTTTATAAATATCGCACAGGGACCGGCATTGGAACGTTGGTAGGCTGCGCCATCATCGACCGCATCTCAGTCTTGTTCATAAGCGGGGAAGGAAGGCTTGAGAGCTTGGTATCTTTACTCCCAGATGACCTCCTCTTTTCCTATACCAATGACCCCCACACTCTCTCTCTTCAGCTTCACTTTCTTGTAAATGCCCTAGTACACCGGAATCAACGTTTTATATGTCCCTCAGATCCTCCGAATGGAAGGAAATCGTTGTGAACGCTTGCATAAGGCGAACACGTAAGATTGGAGAGGTATAACGCTATCCAACTGGTTCAACATATTCAAGGGGGATCATTGCGAGCGGTAGAGTCATGGAGGCAATTGTATTCTCGAGAAACACTATAGAATATTTCCGGCTGCGAAACGGACCCGCTACAGGTTGGTTAATTAGGTCTAGATGGTTTAGATATCTTAGATAGTCATTTGTTTTAAGCATCATTTATAGACTAATCTTAGTCCACCATGAAAATATAGAGCAAAAATTATCTATTTAGCCACCGCGAAGTATTCTAGTATTAGTCAATTAGGGGATTTCCCAAGAGACCATCGCAGTTTACCGTACACGTTGGATCGATCTTAATTCTTGCTGCTGAGGTGTCGCCGATTGTGATCCTCGACGTCGCTCCGCCTGCTCCAAGCTTTTCGTGGTCACCATTGACTTTTGTCAACTTCTTACCCCCCACACCATTTTCCTTCTTTATCTGAGACATCCCTTGACCTGAGCTACTCGAAGGAGTTTCATGTGTGCATTTCCAACGACGCCGACCTTTTGTACTGCCTTTTGTAGACGCCTTTGCCAGAGGGATATCGGAGTCGGGCTCCTGGGAGATTTTAATATTCGTGCGTCTCCGTTTGACCGATTCTGATCTTCCAGGGCCGATCGTAGGATCACCCTTGTGACATACGCGAATTCGCTTCGACTATAGATCTCAATCAGAGGCCTTGCTACTGGCCCTCATAGAACGCGACCGGAGTGGTACATACCAAAGGGGCGTCATCATCACTGCTCTCTGATTTCAATGGGGGTTCTCGCCCGACGTTAGATGGGTTTTTTCTCTTCGCCATGCGATGTGTGCTTGAAGGCTGATGATTCTCAGCCATCCTGTTGTTCTTTCGATTTGTCGTCTACAGATGATATCTCCAGTCACACGTTAAAAGCGGTTTACAGGAGATATAACGCTGCTGCGAGGTGTTTGGCAGAGAAACAATGAGGTGAGGCTAAGTGAGGAAAGGAATTGGTTAAGAAGTATGGACATTATATGTTCACCACATATGCCTGGAAGCAGACAGAAAACACGAGTAATGTATCAGCGAGAAAGAAAAGAAAGAACTGCAAAACAAACAGCTGACATTGAAAGAATTCAAGAGACCAAGAAAATTCACGCTTCCTCGCTGAACAGTCTCCAAGCTCCTACGGCCATAGGGCTTTCGGAAGCTTATGTATCGGACCCGAAAACCGAGCTCTTCCGGACAGCGCAAAAAGACTTTTTCGACCACATTTCAAGAATTTACACCAAACTGCTTCAAATTACTAATCGCTATTTCTAATGAACCACTAAGGTTGCTTGGCTGCTTCGTGCTAGGGCTATATCGGCCGAACCTTCTTCTGATATGGGGCAGCAACGAAGCAGGGCTGCGGTACGTCACAGGGCGAATACCGACATCTCTTGTCGTCATGACTGATCTGTAGCTGATTACTAGATATTTGCTAGTGTGATCTGTGCTATTCTAGGAAGGTTTGTATTACAAACCCCGGATAGTAATTCCGTTGATTAATGGTCCTGTCGTGTAGGTGAAATGCGATTGAGAGGAACATTGTAAGAATTGTTGGGTGGCGCAGGTTGAATGTCGACGTACTCGTCCTGTGCGGTCTGCACGGTCAAGGCAGTCAAAGTGGGTTCTCATATTTCGTTATCCTACCCTATTGAAGCTCTATACCTGATGCCAATACCAGAATATCTGCTCTTGCCAAGAGATTGGAAGCCCTGGAGAGTAGTTCGCGTGCTCCTGACAGGTTTGTACTCATGTCTCATCCGGCTGAGGTTAACCTGGATACACGTACTAATTATATATATCTTAGCCATGCCAGCTCTAGCCCGACTCGTCAACCAGTGCAGCAGCAAATAGACATTAACAGCCATATGAATGAAGGGGAGTGTGATGATGCAAATAGCCCAGAAAAGAGGAATAATGTTACCCGGGCAGAGCCCATGGGTCAGAGTCTTGCGGCCTACGAGACTATACTCGAAACACTAGACGACCGTGCCAAAATATACAGCACGTGGACCCGCGTACTAGAGGCAGCAATTTATACTAATCACCAAATATCCAACACAGGGCCAACATTTCCAGTAGGTATTGAAGAGCCCATAGACCCGATGATTGAGCAGACAGACTCGCCCGAATCATTCAAGCCAGAGTTGTTGTACATGATATCGCCAGGTATGGTTCTATTTCCTCACAGATGACTACGATTGACGGAGTATGGTACATCAAACCTCTTATCCATGTCCCTAACAAAACTTCTTAACAGGACAATCCTACTATTCCCCCCCCGTCCATTCTTCTCTCTATTTTGCAATGTCGTCAGGACTTCGAGTTCTCGGGACATGCAACTGATGCAGAGAGCCACAGTAGCACTTGACCCCTTCAGCACGTTTGTACCAGCAGCCAAGTTACATCGGTTATTTGAAACCCTGCTCAACCTCTGTCGGCCTCTGTTCTTAGCCGACAAAGAAGCCTCTGATCAGTCCATGGCTGTTGTCAATGACGCAGCTGCATCAGCCAGCTTGGAAGACAATATTGGGCAGTTAGATAATAACGGGAGGCACACATGGCCCGATTGCGCGAATTCTAGTATTTATGTCGCAGGGGATCCAGTGGAATCTGAAGAGACTGTTTCAAGCATTCCCTGGGGCGAAGAACAAATGTTAGATCTTTTCAACAGCGAGCCGTGTCTCGAATGGCTCGAGACGGTGTCATTTAATTTGGCAGAATAATTCCAACGAGTAGAATCATTCTCCAAAGTCTCTGCGAACAGTCACCATAAAAGGCTTACGATCGATGATGGCATTGATCTTTTTTCTGTCTCTTTTATTTAGCAACAATAAAAGCTTCGAAACTCATCATCTCGATCCAGTATCTCCCAGAGCGGCTCACTCAACGTAAGATTAACATCAACAGCACAAGGCACCCCGTCTTCCTGTACATCATTCTGTCCTCTATCCTGTAAGGTCTGTTCCTCGGTCGACAGCATCATGGCCAACCCATCTACCAACGAGATCTCCGTAAAAGGAGGCGAAACAAGCACCGGCATAATCGGCTTCGCATCCACATCCACATCAAAATCAACACCAACATACATATCAAACTTCGACCACTGACTAACAATGAAACTGCCATTTCCAAACTCAAAATTCACCTTAATGCGACTCTTATCCGGCTGCGCCGCAACCCACTTCAGGGTCCGTTCCATTGTCGACGAGTCAACAGAGTGAATCTGCTCATGCAGTGCCTTAGCAACTTTCCATAGTGGCGCATCCGCCAATAACTCGTGCGAATGGTACGCAGTGGGACAGTAGACTGCGTTTGGGAAGTAGCGTGGGTGGAGATTGAGACGATCTGGGGAGCGACAATTAATAGAGGCCCAGAGCCCGCGCGTGAGTTCGGAGGCGGCTTTTGATGACGACATGCCTTGGGATTTGAGGTGTTGGAAGCGGACCTGGTAGCTGCGTTGGTAGAGGTATGCGGATAGGGCGTCGGACGTGGATACCCAGTCTTGGGTTTGTGGGTTGGGGTCTGTTGCGAGGGTTTTCAATTTCTGGAGCTCTGGGCCTGGGAAGCGTAGTACGCGTCCGATTACCCGGGGTTGGAGCTTTTGATTTGCGCTTGTGAGAGGTGGGTCTCGGGGTTTGGTGGAGAGATTGCCAGTCGCTTCTATGTAGAATACTGATGGCTGGTATTTGAGGGCTTCGTGGCGTTCTTCTGGGGACATGGTGTTTGCTGCTGAGAGGTATGACCGGATTTCCGGTGGAGAGGAAAGGGTCGGGAGGGCGATTGCCTCGGACTGATTGACAGGAACTCCCCGGTAGATCTCAGCGAGGTCACGGACGAACTGGAAGAATCCATGTGCGTCACAGACGATGTGATGGAGCCGGATTCCGAGTGAAACGCCCCCGCAAGCAAACCGCGTATGCTTGATGGCGACAAGAGGATCGCGACAGACTCCTTCCATCGTCGGGTCGAAAGGGGGGAGTAGGGTGTTTCCAGATGCAGGTAGATGTGGCATTAGAATGCGACCTGAAGTGGAAGCCGAAGCAATGTCGTCCAACCGTGAGCTACACTGGGCCTCTAGGAGCTCTGCTCCGGTTCCTAAAGCCCCAAGCTCTGGGACTTTGCTACTCGGGTTGAAATGTAGGCGACCTGTCAGATGCGGATAGTAATCTAGTACCATTGAGAGTGCGCGACGTAGGCGTTCAGCCGGTATGATCTCAGTGGTCTTGGAGTCAACACCTCCACTTATTGGTGAGTTCCTATAGATGAAAATCACCTGTATCGGTACAAAAGGGAACACTAAGTGATCCCCGGGCCCTAGATTGAATGGTGACTCCAACGGTAGCATTGCTGTCTTGTTGGCACACTGTACTGAATGTCTCGCCGTGACATGGATCTCATCGGTTGACGACATCGTCTCAACACTAGTAGATCTATATAAGGTGTCCAAGGTGATCGAGGAAGAAAGGTGGGTTCCGAAAATGTGCCTCAGTCGAGGGTGAGAAATTTATACCGCACCAAAGAGAATGCCACTTGAAGGACACGGTGCAAATTGCTCTATTATACCATCCGGAAAACCCATGTCGAGCCTTCATTCTTTTATAATTATATTTCTTCTCATGTTCGTCCGAAGTGAGTTAAATATGCTTAGTAAGGAACTTTTACCTCGGACGAAGCTGATACGGACGAATGAGAATCGCATGGAGTGGTTCCACTACGGGCAGGATATCTCTTGCCTCGCCACACGAGTCGGTAACTGTAGTTTCGTCCGAACCTAACGAAAAGGAATTTAGTACAAGCCGACTCCATGCCTCCAGCCAGGCGAATGAGGAAGGGGACGCATAGCTGCGTTTCTTGTATGTGGGCCTCCAATAATCATGGGTCAGTTAAGTAATAATCGAATCTAAACTAACACGAACCCAGGCCGACGACGGAAGGTCCGCTGTATCTTCCCTCCAAGTAACTCAGAAAGGTGCATTCACTGTGCAAGGCGAGGATCTACGTGCGTCCCACAGGGGTCGGACGTATTCCAGCCTAACTATGACTCGAATCAAACATCTTCAGGGGTCTCACCCAGTGCCCCAATAACCGGAAGGGATCCCCCAGACGTCCATTCGGATGGGTCGGTTCATGTTATTGGAGCACTAGCCCAACTAAAAGAAAGAGCTAGGTTATCTCTTAAGGGAGATCAACAATATGCAATGGACGCGGCTGCCAACAGCGCAGTCATCAACCCAGATACTGTGCAAAGTGGATGTGCGCCTATCATGAAGTTATTAAATCATGAACTAGTAGGACACTGCCCTTGATAGAAGGTCTATTGCTGTATCATTCTGCTCACGATGTGCAGATTGGTCAGACTCAGCCGGAAAAAGAGGCTTTTCCCATGTCGGCAATTCCACAACGTAAGGACAGCACGCGCCATAGCTCTGCACAACATATAGAACGGGCTGATGTTATATACGGACTTTGTCTGGCGTTGCCATCCGAATCAGAGATGATGGAGATCTTTCGGGCACGATGTCATTGGTGGCGAACATGGCGGGAGTCCTTTGCACTGGGTTGGGGCGAAGAAGATGATTCTGACCTCCAGAGCTTCGCAATGCGGGCGTTTCGTACTGGACATCCTTGCCTCTTGGCAATATTGTTACTGTGTTTTGCATTTAGTACCGGTGACTTTGGAACGTACCTCCGTCCGGTAGAACAGTTGATTCTATACGATGATAATCTAGCTGGTGGCAGATATGGTCTCCAATGTTTGATGGCATTAGGGCTATGCTATATGAGCTCCCTGCAGCCTCGGCGAGCCTGGATCGCGTACCGCAGGGCCAACACCCTAGCTCAACTTGCCGGTATCCACCAGAAGCATAGGAACTCGGCACTCTTAGATTCATTGTTTTGGCAACTGTTTAGTGCAGATCGATGGGTAAGCCTGATGATTGGGCTTCCGTACTCGATTCCAGAGAACCTTTGCGATCTAAACATTCCTCCTTTGACAGAGACCTCGCCGATCATTTTCCATGCTCGACATCTAGCTGTGTTGACCGGTCGGGTCATTGATTGCTTGCAGATCAACAAAGAGCCAACGCTTTCGTCAGTCATTAGAACTGATGAGCAGATTGACGAGGTTACCTCGCAGCTCCCGACGGGATACCTAGACATGGAGCAGATATCTACTTGCCAAGATATTCCTGAGAAGCATGCACGGCTTTACCGGCTGGCAAACATCCACCAGCTGAAGGCATATTTATACTTGCCATTTTTCTTGCAATCTTCGGGTATGAGTGGGCGAGAACATGGCCGAGCTTCGTGCGTGAAAAGTGCACGGTCGCTGCTCGAGGCTTACTTATGTTTGTATGAGAGTGATCCTACCACAACGCGCATCGACAACAGCGTCAAGCTCTCCGGATTCTCGGCACTTAGCGCTGCGGTCATTATCTTCCTTCATCTCCTCGGGCGACATACTTCGCGAGAGAAAAAGTCGAAACCGGACCCGGACTTATATGATCAGTCTCTTATCAACCGGACGCTTTCTGCCCTCAAGGATTGCTCCGAAGGCCAACCACACTCGCTGAGTGGTCAATGCCATACAGCCCTAGAGGAGCTAGTAGTAGGCAGTAAATCATTAGAAAAAGGGACTGGTCGTCAAATTGCCGTGCCGTATTTTGGTATCGTGACTGTAAATCGCGAATGTGATGACGCTGTTGAAAGAGAGGATGAAATATGGGAAGACATTCCGACAGGGTTTGACGTGTCCGAGCCAGTAGCTACGGCTTCGGAGCAATACAATCTCCCAATCTCGTTTGATGACCTATTGTTTTCATACGATGGTCCGTGGGTGGTCCCTAATCCGATGCATTTGGACTTGGCTGTGGATCAGGTTGATGCGGGGTTGGACTGGATGTCAGAGCTCAACTCTAGCGGTAATTTCCGAGAGTAACTCCTTACTTCCAACAATGTATGTACTTACTGAAGATGTACATCTTCAGAGGTAGGTATGTACGGAGGAATATCTGATTATTCTGCCTTTTGCCTCCTGTCGATCATCTCCACTACAAGTGGAAGTAGCATATTCCAAATTGGTTTCCTGGGTCGGGACGGAGGTGGGGGCAAGCTAGCGAGTGGCCTCGGTATGCACCTCCTAGTGCCAAGTTAGCCTTGAGCTGAGCTGCTGAATGCGTGAAGCAATGGGAATCCGCGGGTGATGTGTTCTTCAGGGTATCCACATTCAGGTGATCGGAATCTTTGATTAGTCGCTCGGGCCGCCACTGCAACCAAATTAAATGGAGTTCGTGTTCATGTTCGCGCGACGATGCACGATGATTAATTTGATCGGCGTTCTAAAGGCTATGAAAAGATTCCGGACGAGATCTTGAGGTTTGGGTCTTGTAAGTTGTAACAGCTTCCTCATCTCTTAACGTGACACCTTTAGCGCGAGTGAAACTTCCAACACAGATTTATGCAAGGGGCTGACTGAAGGGAGAGCCTACGAGTCAAAGCTGATCGACGCCATTCTATTCATTGAAATTTTCATGAGGCGTTCGTTTCAGTGTGTCGCGTCCTTGCGGCTGAGGGTGATATATAGAAAAAAAACCAATTAGGGCAGCGGAACTGCGGCTGAGCTGAAGGATAGCAATTCGTATCCACCGCGGGTCGGATGCATTTTTTCCTTTTTCTCTCGTTGGTCCGACAGGGATGATCAGATTTTGCGATTGCCTGGTTTAGCGACTATTAATGGGCATGAACTATTGACTTGCTGATCTCATGTTGCATGGGCCAAGTTAATTTGCCATTTATCCCGGCGAAAACCCAACCCCAGGCGTGTTTCTCGTATTATAAGACAAGAGGGCTGCCGAATTCCCCGGATTCAAAGACAGAAGGATAATCATCCCGTCAGTCACCCATCGCCAGCGACTCGAGACCATGGAAAGCGAAAAGCAACTGCCATGGGGTTACCGATGGCGCTCATCCCGAATCTTCATCCTTACGACGGTTCTCGTCGCCTTGTTTGCTGGTATTTTTTCCCTTGGCGTTGTAGCTCTGATGGTGCCAAATATCCTAACAGCTCTTCACCAGAAACCTTCCTGTATGGCTTCGTGGTTCCGATCTTGAGCTTTATGCTGGAAGATCGTCTTGGCATGGATCCATCCAAAACCCAGCGCATGACCACTGCCGTCCTGACTGTCCATGGCTTCGTGTCTCTGATCTCCGCGCCCATCATTGCCCATTTTGCAGATAAGACACCGAGCCGGAAGACTCCGCTGCTGATCGCTCTTGCAGGATGTGTGGCAGGTACCCTTTTAGTGGCCTCCACTTTTTCCAGTATGTACATCCGTCAAATCTGGTAGTTAAACCTTCGTTGAACTCACGGTCACATAGTTGAGGCGCTTTTTATCGGTCGGATCTTGCAGGCAGTGTCCGGTAGCGCCACATGGATTGTAGGGTTTGCGACCTTGACTGACAATATCGACCTGGACCATGTTGGCAAGGCACTGGGAACGGCTATGTCCGTTGTCACAGCCGCACAGCTCGGTGGCCCCATCGTCGCTGGTGCACTACTGGAGTTGGTGGGATACTGGCCGACTTGGAGCGCTCCTCTGCTGGTGCTCTTCCTGGATATTATCGCACGTCGACTGATGATCGAAAGGCGAGAATTACCGCTTGACCGACCCCCGTCTCCAAAGCTAACCGCTCCTCGCGACCCCGAGGAGAGCGAAAGGGCGCCGCTGCTTCCACCGTCATCCCCTACCAACAAGTCCCCAGACTCCAACACAGGTGCCACGGAGACTGAGCAAGTCAAGCCATCTCGCTCTTTCTACCGCATTATGATCAGTGATGCTGGCGTTGTGGCCTGTGTACTGAACACTCTTACCTTTGCCACCCTCATCTCCGCTTTCGATGCCACTCTCCCTCTTCACTTGCGCGATACCTTTCACTGGAACACCCTCTCCGTGGGCATGATTCTCCTAACTCTCCAACTTCCCCCTATGTTTCTTGGCCCTGTGGTCGGGTGGCTTCGCGATCGAGTTGGTGCCAGGTTGCCTGCGACGATTGGCTGGACGCTCTCGGCCCCAGGTCTGTGGCTGCTGGGCGTTCCCGGTGATAAGAAGTTCCCATGGGCCAGCCCAGAAACCAATGGCGAAGCCATCTTCCTCACTGGTCTGGTTAGTCTTGGTATTGTCTTCACCTTGATTCGCGGTGGGGGCACGATGCAGTTGGTTGGTGAGTCACGCTGGGTTCTTCTCCTTCCCTATCCCTAGTACAAACTCATGCTTATTAAATTTTCTATCAGCTGCTACCAAGGACATGGAAGCAAAGGATCCAAATATTTTCGGAGAATTCGGTGGGAGTTCCCGGGTCTTCTCCTTGACCGAAGTGGCATTCAGTCTCGGTTCCATGCTAGGTCCGTTGATTTCAGGCACTTTATCCGAAACGGCCGGGTATTACTATATGAATCTAGTTATGGGTAAGTGTACAGCATGTCTTGTGCCGTGGTATGTCTGCTAATGGTATTATCAGGTGCATTTTGTCTTCCGGTGGCGTTGTCGTGTTTTCTGTACTTCCGAGTTTGAGTAATGGGTGGGTTTTAAAATTAGGATATACGTAATGTTTTTATTGTATAAAAAAGGGAATGATAATATAGTCTGCATTTATAGCGGACCTGATTAGCAGGTACTGTGCTTATGTTCAATTAAAAAAAATAAGATCTTCGACAAGCACTAAAACTAATACTACATCAGAGAAAGGTTTATCTGTATGTTCCTGTACTGCATATGCTTTCTTGATACTGACACCTATCATAATCAAGCTGCATCGACAACGCATACATGGTCATTGATACAATGAAGTATGTAAACGTGACCTACAGACACAGAAAGCGTACTCATTCAGATCCACCTAGTTCCCAATCAAGGATCATAGCCACGGGTCACGACCAGGAAGACTATGAGTAATTCTGAATCAGACGCCCTACTACCAGATAACTACTTGTCCATTCTTTGAATAAGCCAGCCAGGTCGCCACCATGCAGAACCCCGATGAGAACATCACCCTACACAAACCCAGTTAGACAATCATCCATCCGCCGGGACCCAAACGCAACTTACATCTCATCTAAGGAGGACCATCATACACCCAAGGTTTCTTATGCTTGTAGCAGTTGGCACCATCGCACAAGAACCCCTTGGGGCACATATTCGCGCCTTTGCACACATTGTCTAGACAGTTGCCCTTGTGGCACCAGCCACCTTTGCAGTCCGCGTAACTCAAGCAACGAGGGTAGGCTCTGGTTTCAAACGTATCTTGCGTAGCCATTTCGGTGGCAGGGTTGTAGTCCTCGATGACTTCGTCTTCGGTTATTATGGTTAGTTTCTGTTTCTCTGTGTGTAGTATTGGGAGTGAGAGTCCTGGGGGGGGTTACCAGCTTCACGGCGGGCATTGGGGAGTATGGCTATTGAAGTTGCTAGGGTGCAAAGGGAAAGAAGAATCATGATTTGGATTCTCATTGTGTGGTATGGGGTTATGGGGTTCTTTCAGTCACGGATGTGGATGGATGACGGTCTGGAAAATATGTAGGCATACGAAGCACAGAGCAGGAGGACAGGGAGTAAAAAGATGTGAGCCACATCCCTATTATTTATACCATTTGTCTCGGTCAGTGGGTGAATAGGGACATTCTATCGCTTTCATTGAATGGAACCCCAGCTGTGTATTAACTCACTTACGGGTTCTGCGGAGGTTATGATAGGAGGAAGACAAATGGCCTGGTGAATGAACGCTCGTTCCTTTGTCTACATCATACACAGTCAGTCAGGGTTGACGTATATTTATTCCCTGACCATCACAAAGATTACTGCCAGGCTTTGTAGTTAATTATAGAAAATATTGATACGACCGGCAAATAGACAACCATAACGATCTATCCCTATCAGAACTTGCTCCTGGTTGGGTCAATGATACCATTCAGACAGGCAAAGATATTAGTTAGTATTTAACTCTAGCTTTTACACTAGTGAATAGTTTAATTCCACCAGTTAAAGGCATAGGTCAATGCGGCCACACCTTCACATATGTCTTCGATATCTTGAAAGAGCCCCACAGAGCTCGATGACAGCCGAGATTACTTTGCATGCCTGTTTATATCGGAAGCAGTGTCGTCCTCTAACCTGCAAATCATGATGCTGGATGAAATATATGGATGAGGGCATCTCCTCTTCGAAGTGTTTGTAGATCGTAACTATGTATAGCGCCTTTTGTCTTGCTTCTCACGGTGGAAATAGCATTGAGATTGCGCGTGTCAATGTTCCATCGTCAAAAACACTTCATGAAACGCGTATACTAGTCCAACAGAGTCTACCTATGACAGGGAGAAGTACGACCGAGGTATCCACGCTGATTCCGCTTGTGATCTCGGCACTACCCGATCAATTGGCTAATGGATTCCCCAGACAAGTCTCCACTGCTGATCACTCGTTTTTCCCGACTGACACATATAAGAAAAAGCCAAAAGGAACCGCTGCAGCCTACATCTCAGTCCCTTGGGTATCTGCGGAATCACGTTCAGCCAAAATGTCTACGAATCTGTCAATGCCCCCTCTGCCGGCAGTGTACCTTCTCATGGGGTCCTTCCCATTGCTGGTCATTTCGGAGTCCGTATCCCGATCCCACACTGGCACAGCCTTATTCAAAATGCTCTCTTCGGTCGCTTTCCTCAGTGGGCCACTCTTTTTAATATCAGGAGAGTGGACTTCCACTCGCTCTTTCATCTCCGCCGGCCTTCTTTTCTCCCTAGCCGGTGACTTTTTCTTAATTCCCTCGCGAAGCGAATTCCATAATGCGGACTCCCATCCCCAAGAGGAAAAGAAAATCTCCATCTCCTTCCAACTAGGCGTGGTCGCCTTCGCAGCAGCTCATATAGCCTATATCCTGGCCTTCTTCCAGGACAACGAGGTGATCTCGTGGGGAACCTTCGCAACAACATTCCTCGCAACCATGGCGGTCGCAAAATGGCTTGGCGTAATCTATCCACCGCCGCATTCCTCGGCTCGAAGTAATGTACTGGATCTCGCCCTTCCTGCGGATATGAAAGCATTGGTCCTGGTATATGCTACCATCATCAGCGTGATGTTTGCTACTGCGGCTTCGACGACCCCGGTGGATGTTTCGTCCTGCTGGCAGTACCAGCGAGTGTTTGGCGCGGCGATGTTCGTTGCTAGCGATGTTTATGTTGCGAAGGATGCGTTTAAGAAAACTCCTGGAAACCGAGGTTGGGTTCAGAGTACTTTTGGGTACGGGTTATATTTTTGGGGGCAGATGGTTATCGCGGGGTTGGTGCAGGGCTGACTGGTTTGTTGGTTGAGAGGAGTGTGCTTCGATATTTGATAACTGTTGGGGTTAGTATCGGATTCTAATAGGAGCTAGCATGCTGCCTGAATGAAGCTCATGAAATGTCTGACAATCGCTATGGAAAGACAGATAGAAGACTGGTCATGTGGATGGACTGTGCCCTAGTTTACTCCATGTTACTCACCTCAAGTAGCAAGATCCAACATGCCACACATGCTGAGAACAGCGGTAGAGTGGACATAGATTAAATGTTACCAGTTCGTCATTGAATTCACAGAATCGTTCTGTCATGCTCCTTCCCAGCCAGGATAACAACGTGAGCATCAAAAATACAAAGCATATCCTCACTCTAATAGTGCTCATTCATGGCTTGCATCGTCATATGCTCTAATTAAACAATCTCTCAGGCGTTACGTAAACCAACAGCTCAGGCCTTTTTTAAAAGTGTCTGGAAACCTGTATAAATATCTTCCGCCAGGCATCACTGCCAGATCCTCAAGGCTTTCCCATCCAACCTTTAAATCGTATCAGAAGGGCATTGTTGGCCTCTGACAAAGTTTTCGATTTTTTAAACAAAGATACTAATTCAGAAAGATTGGGGTCAAGAGAATTGTCTTGACCATGGAGCAAAACACCCCATATATTACTACTCAGCCGTTCCAGTGCGTAACAATCCGGCATCTTTCACTAAGCCCTATTAGCCTGGTTATATATTGTCAAACAGGGTGTGTGGGGTTGTAAAGCCAGTCATAGCAAGCCATGGCGCAGGGGGCCTCGCGGAATTTATTGGCATAAGCACTAATTGCCATGCATGGCTGGTTAAACCATACGAAAACTCGATGACGAAGGGGCAAGGGCCGTTAAACGAGCGTCCCCATCACAGTGACGAAGCCAAATTGGAATAGACCTGAGTAGGAACTGATTCCTTTGGTTCCACCGAGGATTAATAAAGATACCGAAAGTACTACTTCGTACAAAAGTAGCAAAATGAAAAGAAGCGGCCTATCACATTTCATTTGTTCAAGCGCACCGTCCGCAAGATAGAAAAGTAACTTGATCATTAGTGTATGCTTTATTCGCACTAGTTGAAATTATAACGCGGCATATGGGGCTAGACTGCGTTGCATTCTTCCTGCACCGCCATCCTTCAGCAACAAGAATATTCGCTGGCTCGGCAACTCCACGCAACTTGGAATATTTATAGATTAGATTTATTCTCGCTCTTGCGATATTAGTAGACCATTACTACATTAGATGATTCTCCTATGTCTCTATTGACGCCATTTCAAAGTATATAATTCTCTCTGCGTCTTTGGGTTTATCCATAGTCTTTCTTTCCCGTTAAGTCTATTCCTCATACAGTCGCGGTTGACTTGACTTGACTATGCGCAAGCTTTCTTCGATAGGTGCTTGGCTCGTTGCTAGTGGTGCTGCCCAAGTGCAAGCCGGCAGCAGTTTTGAACCGGCCAATTTCAACGTCACTGCAGCATTGAAAGGCTATGGCGTTGATACATCCAGTATACCTGCTCTAGCAAACCTGTCGCAGCGATGGACAGAATCATCTTGTCTCGCAGCCGTAGGTTTCTAGCCATAAGAACACCTGTTCCTACGTAACCCGGCGTATCTGACGTGGTAATAGTGCGGTAGCCTCGACTCCATCTTTGGCTCCGAGAAAGTCCTAGCTCCAAAAAACGCCGGCTATACCAGTTTCACGGGCGCTTTTTGGTCTGAGCAACAGGCGGAAGTTCGTCCGTCTTGCATTTTCAAGCCTGGCGTCAACACGGATGTTGCCATAGTTGTGTTGTTATCTCAGCTAACCAGGTGTCCGTTCGCGGCCAAGAGCGGCGGCCACGCCGCCTTCCGGGGTGCGTCGAGCAGCCCTGGAGGAATCACCATCTGGTTCACCGACTTGAATGACCTGAGCCTGAATGAAGACCGTTCGATTGTATCCCTTGGGCCAGGGAACCTCTGGGGCCAAGTTTACAAGGCCCTCGAACCGTACGGGTTAGCTGCTGTCGGCGGTCGGGAGAGTAGCATTGGTGTGGGTGGTTTTGTCACTGGGGGTGGCATTTCATTTCATTCCAACCTGTATGGTTGGGCTTTGGATAACGTGGAGAGTTTTGAGGTGAGATCCTCAGTTTTTTTTTTTTTTTTTTTTTTGTTGGCTCTTGCAGGTGAACAGCGCATACTTATAACTTATAGGTCGTGACAGCCAGCGGCCGTATTGTGACTGCTAACACCACTCATTTTCCCGACCTTTACTGGGCTCTCCGCGGTGGAGGAAATAACCTTGGCCTCGTTACCAAGTTCAACTTGTATACAATCCCAAGTTCGACAATGCGCGGGACTACGCGCGCCTTTGAGGGGGCCCGAGTCCCGGAGGTCGTCAGTGCTTTCGCAAATGTCGCCCGCGGCGCGACATTCGACGGCAACGCCCAGCAATACGTGGCATTCATCCGCATGCAAGGAGTAACTCTCGCATCTGCAGAGCTCTCGTATGCGCTCAACAAGACCGACCCGCTCATCTTTAAGCCATACAGAGACATTCCTGCATTGGCCGACACGACCGAGTCCAGGAGTCTCGTGCAGTACTGCGATTATATCAACAGCCTAAATCCTAACGGACACCGGGAGGTGTACTGGGCAATTGCGACGCAGCTGGATGAATCATTCGCCCGCTGGGCGGCTGAATACTTCTTTGAGGTCTTACCGCAAACCGACAACATCTCGGGTGCGAATCCCGTAATAGTTTATCAGGCACTGACGGAGCCGATGCTGGCCAACATGACCAAGTTTGGTGGTAATGCGCTGGGTTTGGATGCATCGCAAGGGCCGCTGATTCTATTCGACATGGCCTTCTGGTGGGATAACGCGGCCGATGATAATGCCGTCTACACTTTCATTCACGACTTCTACAAAGTCGTCACCGACGAAGCAAAGAAGCGTGGGATTGCCCATCAGTTTATCTATATGAACTATGGCAGTCAGTTCCAGGATGTCATTGCTGGATATGGTGCAGATAACAAAGCCCGCCTGCAGAAAGTAGCAGCAACATACGATCCTCGAGGCATCTACCAAACACTGCAGCCAGGATATTTCAAATTAAACGGAGCACCTGTCCAATACTAATCCTAACTTTGAGCGCTCGCTATCCTGTTCACTATGTGTATTATTCTATCCAAGAACAATGTAATTAGAATGGTGGACGGCGTCATAAGCATGAAGATCAATAGATATCCAAGTGCCAAGTGCAAGAAAAACAACTTTCAAGCCTTGCGTACTTATCATGTAGGCTGTGTCACCCAGAGACATAAGGAGGATAAAAGGAATCACGCAATGCACAGTTACAGCATTATGTATTCTGTTCACAATCGGAGAGGTCTTTGAGCTCACTGGTCGATAGCTTGATGTTGCAATGTCGCAGTAGTAGGTCGGTGGGCTTTTTGTAGGTATCCATTGCTCTTTACTGCTCTTTGACCACTATTGTCTTAGGGTAGGGTTTAACCCCATCTGTTCAATACAGCTGAGCTCCAAGTATAGATTCCACTTTCTCTCAGTATAGCGTTTGCCTGATCCTTCTTTTTTTAACTCCTTCCCTTTCTCTTACTTCTTTATCCAGGGTTTGCCCCCGTGATATTATCTAGTTGAAAATCTAGAGTCTTTGTGATCAAATGCTGGCAATAATATACTTATTCATGTACAATAAAGGCGTGTAATGTTGAGATTTCTATAAGCCAACACAGTCTGAGCTTTCTTAGGCGATGTAACACCACTCTGATCTGTCTCGTTGTCTGCCTTGTGCTTATCTTGGGGATTTCATACGATTATTTATACCCCTTTGCGTTTTTTACGGGAAACAAAGAAAATAGCCTTCATTTGCCTACATACCTGTGTCAACTCCATGTTACACTTATCAACCCCCACTTCTTTCTAGCCATGCGAAGCATATTCTGGATGAGTGGTAGATTTCATCATTATTCCCTCTGCTATGCTATAGATATGTGGTGGCAAAATAAACAATGTTCAAACGAGCTGGTTGCACAAGTCTACCAAATGAAGACGCCTTGCACAAAGCGGTTTTCTCTGGTCTTTTGATCCTCGAGTGAAGGTATTATTTTTAGAACAACGACTTTATTCGCTCCTAAATGCGGGCTTCTCGGGCTTTTCGCTTGCTATTCATAGGGCAGGGTAGCATTCACTACCACCAGATCTCATGCTGTTCCGGAAGATCTTACATATAAGAATACCTACTTTCCCCCTTGATGAACACCAGATTATCAGACCAATCCCACTTCATTTCCGTTTTCCTATACTTGTATCAGAGTACCCTCTACACCAGTATTGCATACATTCTCATCCCTTTACTGGTGATCACTCTACAGTACGAAGCTCGTCATGACTAAAAAGGGGAGCGAGGAGCCTACGGGCTCTGACACCAAGCAAGCTGAAGTATGGCGGTCCTACTTAACATCTGGTTTTCTCAGTTGGCCCTTTTGGCCGTACTCATTCTTCAGTCGTGGTCAAAGAACTGATGTTGGGGCATCGCAGGAAGATACCATTGCAGCCCCCGAGACTGCTCAACCTCCGACTGCCCCAGAAGTAGAGCATCGGGGGGTCAGCGAAGCGCCTAGCGCCCAGGAAGAGAAATCGCAGGTGGTAGGATGGCTTACTATTCACCTTGTTTAATGTTCATTATATTAATGAAAGTCACGGCTCAAGAAAAGAAGACGATCTGCGAGACTGAACAAAAGAAGCGTCTCTCCTACAGCGGAAACCCCCGCGACTCCGCCATCTCCACCTAAAAAGAGCAAAGTCGAAGCAGGAGAAGCTTTGAGCCCTGCGCCGCAGTCTTCTATTCCTGAGGAAGTCCCAGCCCAGTCTCAAGGAGAAGATGCCGATAAGGCCCCGTCATGCGATGAAGACCAGCCACAACATCCTGATGCTACCGGTGAGAAGAGCCCATCGCATGATAAAGACCAGATGCAGTATCCTGATCCTGCCGATTGTCCTGGGTATTACTTACGTGGGGCTACGTGGCTGCCCTACAATGATGATGAGATTCACAAGAAACTCAGCGTCATCCAGGAACGTCTGCAGGAATGGTCAGTGGAGTGGGCAACTCTGGAAAAGCAACTTTCCGACGAAGAAAAGCAAAAGATAATTGCCGGGCTGGAGGGATATTGTCTGCAAGATGACTGGAACTCGTTGGTTAAGAGATTACCGTCCAATATTTCTGAACTCCTCCCCCTCATTCTCAGCCAGGCTTTAGTGGCTAAGGACTTATTTGAGAATGTGATAGAAGATCCATTTTTCTATCTCAATGGAAATGAGGATGGTTTACAGGTGACTGGCGAGCACGGCCAAGTTTTTATCCCTTCCCATGCCGAGCTCCATAACCTATGGCAATGGTGTAAACAAGGTATGTTATATTATCTAAACCAAAGATACATTCATACGCTAACTTTAGTATAGTTGAACCTGCCGGCGAAAGAGAGAGGTGGAATTCAAGAAAGTGGCTCCAGATAACAGTGCGCTTTCTGAATGCATTTACGCCAGAAACCACGTTTGACCCATTGCTTGCGATGCGTATGAAGCGCTTGAGAGACTCTACGCTAGAACGACTGGTGTCCAATCTCCTCGATGAGTCTGCTTTGTTGCATCCATTGCTCAAAACAGTATTTAACTCGGCCAAAGATAGGCGATACCAGGAGCTTCTCCATGTCTATCAAATCGCCGCCGACCTTTGCATTGGAATGTGGGCTAATGAGATGGACTTCGAATTTGGCTCTTTTGATTCATTGGGGAATTTCCACGAGGACATTCCACACATGGAAAAGCACTGTTATGCTGAACATGAAACAGAGGAAAAGTTTGACTCTGCCGATAGTGGACGAGCTGTCATATTCATGTTGCAGCCCACTGTGACTCGATACTGTCGGTATGATGGGGAAGATGACCAGTCATTAATCCATCGGGCTGTTATTATTTTTTCCAATGACGCTGCATAGTGTTTTTTACTGTGTACCTTTTCGTTGGCTGTATATGAGTTCGCTGAAGATTCACTTCCATGTTACCCTGCATTTCTATAACTATGCTGAATAAAAGATTCATTTGACTATGGGCCTTGCACGTACAGATTTAGTTCAGACCAAGGCCATTCTACCTCTCTGAATATGTGTAGACGTTATATGTATATAGTAGCAAGTAACAACACGATTTACCAGACATAGAGCCATCCAACTCTACACACTATGTCCACTTTCTTGCTCAACTGCCTCACGCAGAAGACTCCGAAACTCCGCCAGCTCCTGCTCAGAGATTGGATAAGTATAATCCCCCGAAGGAAAAGCCCTACCTTTAACATCCTTCTTAAACTCCTCGATACCCCGAATGGACTGCCCCCAAACATCCGCATAAGTCTTCACAAACTTGGGCATAAACCTCCCCGGGGGGAAATTACCCACCATATCCTCCTGTACCAGCACCTGTCCAGAACAGCCAACCCCAGCTCCAATCCCGATCGTCGGAACACGAAGCCTCTCCGTAATCAAAGCAGCAACCTCCCCAGGAACAGCCTCAATTAGAACCATAAACGCCCCGGCTTCCTGCACAGCAAGTGCATCCCGCAATACCTTGACTGCGCCCACGACGGACTTGCCCTGGACTCTGAATCCACCAATGGAATGATGTCGTTGCGGCGTCAGTCCAATATGTGCCAGGACGGGGATCCCAGCTTGGGTGATTCGGCGGATGGCGGGTGCCATTTCCTCTCCACACTCTAGTTTCACGGCTTTCATGCCGCCTTCTTTGATCATGCGGATGGCCGATTGGAGTGCTTGTTCGGGGGATAGTTCGTAGGAGCCCATCGGGAGGTCTACTATCTGTTTGGTGATGAGAGGCATTAGAGATCTGTTTGGTGGTTGGATAAACGTGACCGGTATGAGCCAAAGTAGAACTAACAGTGAAGGCATGTTTAACAGCACGAGACACGCTTCGGCAATGAAGTAGCATATCTTCCATCGTCACTTCGGTTGTATCCTCCATCCCTAACGCGACCATGCTCAGGCTATCTCCGACGATAACCACATCCATCCCCGCGGCATCGGCTATATGTCCAGTTGGGTAATCGTGGGCTGTAAGTGCCGTGATGGGTTCGCCCTTTTTATAGAGGTTCTGGAGTGTTTTAACGGTTACATTCTTGCGGGAGTCCGATTGGGTCTTTCCCATGGGTGAGTAGGAACTGTATCGGACTAGGTAATTGTTGCGCGGAGGGAACCGTGGTAAGACACTGTAGCGAGGTCGCCACGAGGGCCTTACGCAGGTCAAGTAGGAGAATAAGGATTTTGTGGGCATTGTCTAGAGATAACGTTTAGAAGATGCTGAAACTGTGGAGAAAGTGCTGCGTCGTTAGGTTGTTAGACAAAGGGGCGGCTTGGTTGAGCAATATGGCAGAACAGTTTTCTGTCTGTTTAGCGAAAAGAAAAAGTTTGTACGTAGCAATAAGGGGTTTCTAAGAACGTTTTGTATTGACTTTCGTGGGTTTTCCCAAGTTGGCGTTCTGGTATATGCTGCGTACTCTCGAGTATCGCGAGAGATGTGGATTCAGGTGATACCCTATGTAGTAATACCCTATACCCTCCTATTTAGGTAGTTATTTGATTTGTTAGATGGTTAAATTAGAAGAGTCACCGCCGTTAATATATTAATTAATCTTATTTTAAAAAGTTTTTTTTTTTTTCTTTTTTTCTTTATGTTTCATATTGTGAGAGAGTGTGTTCATGCAGGCACACTTTCCACTAGACCAAAGGGTCACTATGATAATAGTCTTTACCGAGGTAATCAACATGGTGCAGGACCCACCGGCTAGTCAAACTGTTTTGGATACGCTTCAAAATCCACAGATCAGGTCAATCCGGGAATATCATCATGAATAACAAGGAATGTATGAGTTATCTCTTCTCGGGTTCAAAACCCTTGGATTAGATTCATTCCAAGCTATCATGGTCCTGAGCAAGATGGTTTTCGGCAGACCCCCTGAGTCGTGGCAAATTCTTCCACTGATGAAAGTCAAATATCATAGGGACAAATTTAGCTTTGGAGATATAATCGAAGCCCTACTACAGATGGCTTGACAGGTCGACAGTACGACATGAATTCGTTGATCTTCTGAAGGAACACAAGCAAAACCAGCGGCAAGGAATGTGCCTACTATAACCCCGATATCCACATCAAAACTATATGAGGCTTATTGGAATGTTCTCGTTTGGTAATCCATACACATGGCTTTGGATATCTTCTGCACAGTCATGTGCTCTGTGTCCTTGCACTAACCCCTTGGGAATTATTGTGCTACTAGACGTGAAAACGGCAAATGCTATAGCATTAGATGAAAGCCTTAGGAAGCTAAATCGACATTGGCAAATCAGATGACAGTAAAGGCACAGAAGTCAGTTGGAATGTTTATGCGGCCATGGATTGAGAATATCGTGTCAAGGCTTCAGTCGTGACCAATTGTTTCTCCACGTGGCCTAACGCCTGACGAATATCGATAGAACATAAGTAGCGCCAGCTATTAAGATTCTGGTCAAGGCAGCAATGACCCATTTGGATATCTGCATTGTTGAGGCAAAAACATGTCACCGGTTTCTACTCCATTCCTTAACAAATGACGTGCAATCGACTGTGATTCTTGTTCTGCTTCTTGCTACGTCAAATTACCATCTCAAGCATTGATGGCAATCGCATCAGGGAATCTGCCGACAAACTACCTTGATGAATCTCAACAATCATAGTAATATGATGTGACCAACGGGCAGAATCTCCTTGACCTTCTCATTGTCGCTAGCCCCATATCATGGTATCACATGCTATCCCCTGAGTCTCACCCTACAAAGAAAATTGGATGCTGCAAGTTTCTCCTAGCGCAGAGGAGAGAAGCTAAAAAGTGAGGTGTCTATGGTGATGCGGAGCCTTCGACATCCAGTTGAACGTAAGCGACTTCCTCGTTGTTACAGACTCGCGAGAAGCACGCATTGTCTGATCCGATATATTCATGAAGAATGACTGCCCAAAATACCTCAGTGGCCTCAACTGGAGATGCATTCTATAAAAAGAGTGAAATTGCACTTCTGAGAATGACATCTGCCAATGGTAGAGACTTCAGTCCACCTGGTCGTCGTTTTCCTTCGACGTATGTCCAAAGAGTAAGAGACAAACTCTTGACTGTGTCATCATCTATTGTAATTTCCTTGTGTGATTTATAAACATATGCACGACTCTGCTCTGCAAAGTACCACCACTATATGCTGTCCATTTTAATCACAAAATGCTCCGAAAATACTCTATAGGATTTAATTACAAAAGGCATTACGAAGTTGCTGCGGGGAAGGAGGTCAGCTGAAAAAAAGAACCCCACAGTTCAGCTCTGCCAACTCATCTACGTCCAGTAAGTACTGACAGTTAAAGATGAGCAAACCAGATTTACATTTCAAGTGGTTTGAAGGTGTAATCCAATTTCTAAGGTCGAGCCTTTTATTGTACGTTCCTTTCAAGCCGTGTTTTCCCGAGCTACAGGCAGTTCAAATATAAATAGATTCTCCAAAAGACCCTCATTATCTCCAAATTAATTCATACACATCTCATATTCCTCAAAATGAGTTACTCAGCTAACACCCCCTCTATCCAAGCTGACAATGAATGGTCACCCCTTAAGGCCGTGATCGTTGGCCGTGCTGGCCGTGCTTGCTTCCCGGCCGGCGCACCAGCCATGATTGAAGCCACGATGCCTTCGGAGCACGTCCACCGTTTCAAACCGAGATCAATATTCCCTGACGATATTATTGCAAAGGCTGAAGCCGAATTGGACTTCTTCGCAGCTATTCTCAAGGCAGAGGGAATCCAAGTATACCGACCAAAAGCTGGTATTGATTGGCTTGCCGAGGAAGGCTACACTGGAGCAATGCCTCGAGACGGACTGATGAGCGTTGGAAACGTACTTATTGAGGCTTGCTTTGCGTGGGATTGTCGGTCTCGCGAGATCGAACTAGCCTATGGAGAGGTATTGGAGGAGCTTGGTAAGGATGACCGGGTTACGATCGTTCGTCGACCAGCTGAGTCCTTTGCCAACACCTTGCTGGATGGCGAGCCATCCGCACCTTGGATCATCAATGAGAGCCGGCCTGCATTTGATGTCGCAGATTTCATGCGATTCGGCAAAGTCATTATTGGCCAGTACAGCCATGTCACCAACAAGGCTGGGGTCAACTATATCCAGAGCCACCTGCCCCAAGGATATCGAATCGAGATGCTCGAGGTGAATGATCCCAATGCAATGCATATCGATGCCACCATTTTACCCCTCCGTGAGGGCCTGATGGTGTATCACCCCAAGAAAGTGACGGAGGCAGCTCTTCGTGCGCACAAGGTTCTTGCAGACTGGAACCTGGTCGCCTATCCCTTCATCCCGCAAGGTCCGGGACCAGAAGACCCTCCCCTTTACATGACGAGCCCGTGGCTATCACTTAATGCGCTTGTGTTGGATGGCGAGCGGGTGGTGGTGGAGGCAAGTGACGAACAAACGGCAGCATTCTATGAGGAGTTGGGCATGCAGTGTATCCGGTGCCCTTTTAAGCATGTTAACAGCATTGGCGGCTCTTTCCACTGTGCCACAGTTGATCTAGTAAGATCCTAAATCTGGCCTTCTTTCTTTGTCGAAATAAAACAAGGAACTTTCATATACACTTACGACTGGCTATTTTGTACAAGAACCGACAACCTATACATTCATAAATGCAACTATTTCTAATATATCTTACCCTCCACATAATTACAAAGCTTCTGATTGCTTGGAGAACTCGTCCAACGTATATATATAGCCCCGTAGGTGATTCTTTAACTGTTAAGCGAGTAAATCACAACGTGAAGCACGCCACAACCTTATTCCTGCCGTCCCTCCATCTTTCTCATCTTGGTCCAAAGGTCTGCGCCCTTCACTCGCGCTCCAGCGAGATGCAAATAGGACACACTACCATAGACACCTGTCTTTTCGGTGTATGAGAATGCAAAGCATGATTGCAGATGATATAGGAGAAATTAAGATGGCTATACTGCACCTCCAAGCTATAGTTCGCCCATTCCATCAAATGTCCAAGGACAGGTGCCCCGTTATGCCACCAAGTCTCACGGTCTTTTGGCATTGAAATCCAACATCTCGGTCAGGACTCCATAAGGGGTTTTCTGTTCAACCTTGGAGGGAACGACTGCTCTCGAGTAGTGGGCTATGAATTCAAACCAAATCACGGTTCAGCAAGGTATAGCAAAGATAATGCCGGCTCTGGGTAGATCATATTGTTCAGATGGTTTATAAGCATCTTTGAGCTAATTTCCCTTTCCCCACTCTTATAAGTTGACCAAGTATGCTTAGTCTTCTGTTAATAAATGAGGGGGTAACTCATCCGAGCCGATAACCCTGTGAAAATGCTAGAAGTTCGGCTGTTGATATTCGCGACGCAAATTAAATCATAATTCATAACAAACCACCAGCAGTTCGACGACATGGGTGTGAGTGTTGGTCTTCAGCTGGAAAATCTCGGATTCATGATCATCTAAGGCGGGGTTAGAAAGTTGATCCTTGATTTATACATGGACAATCGAGTTTACCCCCCTACGGGATTTACGAAAGCCATGATCACAGCCTGATATATATATTGACTATCATTGGTCAGTCTCGTAAAAATCACGAAATGACTTGGCTCAGCGAACAGCTTGGTATTGTAAAATATCGTTTGCCTTTGTAGATCTGCAGGTCAGAGGGGTTCGAGTATCTTGAGGTTCGTATATGTTCTCATCACTGCATGTTGACCCACTGCTCCAAACTTTCTCAAGATATTGTGATTGACATTTCTCCACTATTCTTTTCAGCTCAACCAGCTCAGCAAGGCTGGAAAGTCAAGCGCTAATAAGAAATCAAGAGATGTGTGTAAAATGGCGACCATATATCCGGCAGACACCGATACATGAACAATACTAATAGTTTACGGGGTCAATTGGAGGCCAACGATGTGACCCTAGCTGTGATGAGGTTAACCCTTCACGCCCTTATCCATGCCCTCTTCCAACGAGAAGAGCTATGCCTGATTTTCAAACCCATCTTCCACTTAGATGTATATGTATACCCCCAATACATCACAGTTTCACCACTGCATACTCCCGAGTATCGCGAGAGGGGTGGATCAGTTAGACCCATTGCAGTACACGAGTCGACATCGAGAATGTATTCATATCTAAGTGGCTAGGGAAAATTATTTCGTTCTTCGCATGAATGTATAAAGCTGTGGATACAACTTCTACAATGATCTCTACTGGGATTCGCCATCACGAGGCTTGACGGCGCATGGTATAAAGCGGTGGAGTTCACCATCATGGTTCAGGATTTAGTGGCTACTCTAGCTGTGTGCACTTATAGACGAACGACAGACTAGCCTCAAAACTAATGTTCACTTAACTATATTTTCGACTCAGGAAAAGTGTCATTTTTCAGCCATCATGAGGTCCCCACCACTGGAGAAACGGACTATAATACAGAGCTATCTTTGGAAGGCCAAGCATTTCAGGAACTTTTGATGGTCCTTTGATGAAGACATATTTCAGAAACCAAGGAGCCATAATAACCTCTTAAAGGCATGCTTCAGTCTTCTAGTACCTTCAGAATCTATAGCCTTCTAGGGAAAACAAGGAGAGTCATTGCTGACCCTGCAGCGTAATGTGAGGTAGCAAGATGCCATAAAACCCTCTACGTTGTGAGACTTGAGGCATATCACCTAACCCCCCTTGCCAAGTGATGTAGCGGTCAATATAAACAGGTATATTCCATCTTATCAAAGCTTTTTGAACGGTTGTGCATCAGTTTTGAGACGAATGAACATGGCCAGCACAGATGCGCTCAAGGCCATGCCTCCTGCATAAAATATGGCAGGACGATAGGCACTAATACCACCTTCCTCTCCGCCAGACGCATTTAATATATAGCCAGCAATTGGAGCGCCCTGTGTGGCACCGTTAGCCCATGGAAAGGGGATGGATATGGGGTGTATAGCTGAAACAACAGTTGGGGAAGGGAAGCCTACCATCAGATAACCTCCAGCCCAGCTAGTCACGATCATACCCATGGCAACAGATACCCGAGCGGAACCAAATACATTTCCAACGACCGTGGGCATAGTCGAAAAGAACCCGCCATTAGCCATTCCATTAATAATGACGAAAACAATCAACGGCCCGATGGACGTCGAAACAGGCCAGAGAATAAGCATGCTGAGGGCACTGAGCAAAAGAGACATGAACAGGGTGTTTAGCGGTCCCAGCCGGTCACTACAGAATCCGCACATCAGCCTTCCCACCGCGGAGGAGAAGTTGAATGCAGCCACCATTCCTGCACCCACTCCCGAGGTCATCCCCATCGATTCTGTGTACAACGGAAGGAAAAACGGGGGGACAAAAAGCGGAAAAGTTGCGATTGCGCCGGCTGCGAACAGCAAAGCAAATCGAATGTCACGGAAGAGTCGCCTGCAAGAGAATTAGAAACGGAGTCATGCATTAGGCAAAGTCTAAAAACTTTGAGGGGGAACATGCCACTCAACAAACTCCGTGCGTTGGATTGGCACCCGTTCTTTGATAAAGCACGCTGCTGGCAGGCCCGTACCCCAGATCATGAAACCAATGATCCGGAAGGTCCACGCTATTCCCACCTTACCAAGCAAGGCATTCATGATAAAACTAATGACGGTACCCCCGAGGCCACCCCCGGCATAAACGATCCCATTAGCGATACCGCGCTTTGCTCTGAAATACTGCGCAGGGATTGCAGAGACGACCATAAAACAGATACTATCACGGTTTAGCTCGATGGTTAATACGATGAGCAGAAAATGACTTGCTTACCTGATTCCGAGGCCGAAGAGAACACCGGCAGTCGCAAACAAGCCACCCACATTCTTGGTGGCAAAGCCACTGAGAACCTCTCCCAGGCCGAGCAAGAAGATACCGAGTAGGGCCGAAATCCTAGTGCCTAATCTCCGGATGACATTCGCATTGATTATTCCCAGAAAGGAAATACATGCCGTGGCAACCGAGCCTATGAAAGCCAGAGTAGAAGACGACGATAGCCCTTCCTTAACCAAAGCCGCTTGCAGGACACCCCAGCAATAGGAGGTTCCAATGAACCACCAGGTAACTACTGCGCATGCAGAAATGACTACCCACCCGTAGCCCCCATCAGGGACCTCAGCATCAGCTGCCAGTGAGGCCTGCAATATCTCATCTGAATTCCCCGGTGGTGTCGGATCGCCAGTATGTTTAGTAAGTCTCCCTCCAACCTGATTGCGCTCCTGCAACTCGACTGCTGTAGACACTGACTGAGTGATTGTCGCCATTGCTCCGATGCCGTGAATCCTTCAGGGACTGGCTGGATTACTTTAACGGCTTAACTGACGCGTATACTGGGTGGAGAAGCCAACGAGAGGTATTGTACGATGTAAGAAGCAACAGAGGAAAAAAATCTAATTTTCTTCGCCCAGGATAGATCCGCTCATTAAGGTCTCGGTCGAGATCAACTTGCAAAGCCCGAACCACACCGGATTAGTCATAAAGTTGAACTTGAGCAAAATTGGGCGGGAAAAAAAAGCGATGATATGTCGATGGTGTCGAGTGGTATTGGCTCTTCGTTATCCTACCAAACCATCGGCGGGATGACTCAAGTCCACCTACAACATCTGAGCTAGCTGAAGGGTTTCGCCGAGAGGATCACCGTGAATGTGGAGACTCTTTCAATGACACAGGGCGCGGTCTAGTCATGGGGTCAGGCGGTCAAGACAAAAAAAACCACTCTACCGCCTGCCACTTCTAGATTACGCTGGATTAGTCATGTCGGTTCAGAAACCTGAATGGTCAATTATACTACATAGCTCTGGCAAAAAATTAGTATCATCCGTTAGATCTGCTCCATGGTCAACGCTCTACGGACCAACCAGAGTAGGCAACCGAACACCTGTGGAACCAAAAGACCCGTCAATTAAAGGGCGTGAAAAGACCACGGAATCAGTCTTATGTTGTATTAGCTGGCTGCTGTTGAGTTTTCTTTTCAAAACTTTCGTGGCTACCACCCAGCGATCCAAGAATATCGTGACATTGTTTAACCACACACTGCGTAAGTCCTGTGCTTCAATTCTGTTCAACGAGTTCTGATCGAGAAAAGGACCGGTTGTTATACGTAGTATCTTCCAGCCTCTCCATGCTCGGATGGAGCACGCTCACAGCGATGCTCCCAAATACTGCGAAGACGTTTTATCGCTCCCACCTCTAAGCTCGGACGATGTCCTGGCTAGTGATACAGATTACAGACTGTTTCAAGAAGACATAGTCGCGCATTCTGAGCGGCCTTCAAGTCATGCCTCATTCGACGAGCTACAGCCTGAGGCGTCATCTCATAGATCAAGTATACAAGCACAGCTACCGATGGGGCTGTTTGGGTCTTATGGGGATTTAAATCATCGCTACCAAGACCTCTTGAGTGGGGATTTCCTTGACTTGCCGACGTTCGATTATTCTGGGCTCTCTGAAAGAATAGGTTCAGATGTAATATCTGAAAGATATCCACACATAAGCTCGTCATGTGAGAGCCTTCAACAAGAGCCTACCGTCAGTACGAACATAGTGTACAGCAGCAGAAGACGGACTAGGAGAAAGAACCGACGATTTTCCACTACTGCAGTGAGTATATTGCTATCATGGCTCGACCAACACCAGGACTATCCGTATCCTACCGAGCAAGAAAAGGAGCAGCTGGGGCATGGGACGGGTTTAGATGTAACTCAGATATCGAACTGGTTCACCAATGCACGTCGCCGCAGAATAGCCGGTAGTGAACCTACAACACAGGCACACCTCGCCGACAATTATCTGCTATCACCTCTTGAGCGCTGGCAGAACTCGCCCCCGGAAAGCGAACCTGCTGCGACATCCGACATCCTGCGAGCCTTGGAAGATATTCCATATACTTCCGATGCCGGCGTCACATATCCGGCTCATAGGGATGCTGTGTCGAGCAACAGCTCAAGCGCTTCGTTCGTTGTAGGGGCTCCTTCGATCAGCAGCTACGAACACAGTCAGTCTTCTGGCTCTGACATCTCGTTCAATCGGTCGAATCGAACTTCGCAAAGACCACCCACCCCTAGTATTAATACAAGACCCCGTCGTCGACGCCGGAAGCCTACACACCCGAACGAGGCCTGGAACAAACGGAAGTCGAAGGGTCAACGACCGTATCAATGCACGTTCTGTTCCGATACCTTCAATACTAAGTACGACTGGCAGCGACATGAGAAGGCGCTACACTTACCGGTGGATCGATGGATTTGCGCACCTCAAGGCGGGCTCATCGAAGTGGATGGTACCCACATCTGTGTATTTTGCCAGGCCCCAGACGTGGACTTCAATCATCTCGAAATTCATGGCTACCTCGCCTGTCGAGAGAAATCATCAGAGCAACGAACATTTACTCGAAAGGATCATCTTCGACAGCACCTTAGGCTGACCCACAATGTCGACTATCATCCTTCGATGGAACAGTGGCGAGACTCTCTAACGGTCATTAAGTCTCGTTGTGGATTCTGCGAAGCAAGATTTGAGACATGGCCGGAAAGGGTAGATCATGTCGCAGACCACTTCAAGAAGGGTGCGGATATGATCCAATGGAAGGGTTGCTGGGGGTTCGAGCCTCATGTTACCAAATTAGTGGAAAATGCCATGCCTCCCTACCTTGTAGGGCATGAGCGGCAAACGATGGACCCATGGAAAACAACCGATGCTCTTGCTACGGGGGCCAACGAAGTCCTGCCTTTCATCAATGATGTTCCCAATGCCCTAAGCCGCTATGTTAATCTCAGACGCGATCTTATCGTTTATATACGTGAGCAGGCCGCCGTGGGTAATGATGTTACTGACGAGATGGTTCAAGACAAAGCTCGTGAGATAGCATACGGAAGCAATGACCCTTTTGATCAGACATATGCCGATAATCCTAAATGGATTGCAAGCTTGAGACAGGAAGCGGGACTAATGTCGCTACCCGCATCGAACTGTCTCTTTCCATATTGCGACGATCCACCCCCTCAGGGTCCAGCTGCGAGAAATGATGTGTCACAGCCACCACTTTCTGAATTTGGCCTAATGTGGGATAGCCTTTTATGGCCTGAAGACACATCGCTAGCTAAGTGATAAAAGAGTGTCATGTTCCATGTACTGTGACAGTACAAATAGATGTCCGGATGGACGTATGAACTTATGTGCGTGCAAAATCTGGACGCCTGGAAGAAGCAGAATTGCTTTTGAGTGCTGATGAGATAAATTAGCATCCCAATATGTCTGATACAAAGGTATAAGTTAAGCCAAGTTTCAAGGACCTGTGGAATTGACGCCAAAAAATGACCCCTAGTAGCACTGTTTGCAACAATACGGGTCGGGAAGAGTTGCAGAGATGTTACTTAGCTTTACCAGGTTAGAGACTTCGTCATGAAAGGAGATTGTGCAGAAGGAAACAACAGTCGACTGGAATTGTATTATAATGTCTTTAGGGAATCATGCTTGCCGATATGCAAATACAAGGACAGAAGAAAAGGCACAGCGAATCGCTAGCGTTAAGAAACTTATGCTGCTCTTGGCTTTCCTCCACGCCCGCCGCGCCCGCCACGCCCTCCACCGCGACGTCCTCCACGATTCTTGGAGACCGAACCTCTACGGTCCCCTTGACCAGCCCCGGGACTTAATACATCACGAGTCTTGTTCCCAGGACGACCACGTGGTCTAGCAGGACGGTCCCCATTCAAATCATTTCCACTTGCATAATTGAAGCCAGGTACACCCTTCAAACCCATCTTGCCAACGATCTTTTTATCCATTGGTGGGGGTTCAGGACATCCCATGCCTTTTATGGCCAACTCATTCGCGAGTTGAACAAGGCCGGGTTTATCCATACGGAGCTGCTTCAGAAGACCCGATCCAGCAAAGAAACCTATGTAGGACGAGTAAGCGCGTTGCTTTGTGTCTTCACCAATGCTGTACATGGCCTGAGTGACGGCATTGGCGCACGAGGGAGCGCCCGCATTGATCGCGTCAGTCTGAGGATGAGGCTGAATGGGCAAGTGACGATTGACCTTCATGAAGAAAGACTCGGCTTCTGTGAGGAGGATGATAGCGCGGCCATCATTGCCAGCACGGGCTGTACGACCGACACGATGCACGTACTGTTCGCCATTTGATGGCAGACCGACCTGGATGACTAGGTCGACATTAGGGAAATCCATGCCACGACCAATAACATCCGAGGCGAACATGATTCCGGTTGCGGCCTCCTTGAATAGAGCCGTGGTTTTCGTCCGAGCGCTCTGGCTGAGCCTGGAATGAATTTCAAACACCTTCAGAGGAGTCAAGCCCTGAGAGAAGGCTGCGGCGAAAAGAGCAACCATGTTTGCAGTGACCCCGAAGACAATGATTTTAGAGCTGTTCTTGATTTCCAGATTGAGCAGGGAAACGAGTGTAGTAAAGGTGTCTGCCACGGACGGCATCAACACGTGGTACTGGGGTACTCTCTCATGCGTTGGCACTTCATTCTTCTCAATAGTCGAAATGCTCGTGTAACCTGGCTTCAACACAACACTGACCACATCCTTGACTTTGGGTGGAACAGTGGCTGAGAAGCACATACCTTGCCAGCCAGTGCTCTTTGGTGGAATTAGTTGGAGGATTCTCTTCACATCAGCTAGAAAGCCGCTCTCAAGCATCGTGTCGGCTTCGTCCAAAATCAATGTTTGAATGTTAGACAACTTTTCAGCAGTAGAGGGTTCGGACAGGTAATCTTTTAGTCGTCCCGGGGTTGCTACAAGGATGGACGGTTCCCCTTTCATAAAACGCGACAGGGCAGATGCCCGAGCCGTTCCACCCACTGCAATGTGGCACTCACGAGGCGTCGCGAGTTGCGATGTAAGCTGATCGCATGACTTTGCAATTTGCTGGGCAAGCTCTCGTGTCGGCGTAATGATCAAGATAGCGACCTGACCTCTTGGTGGTGCCGAATGACCTTGGAGTAAACAGTGTAACGTAGGTAGCAAAAAGGCGAGTGTTTTTCCTGTGCCAGTTTTGGCCTGGACCAGGCAGTCACTGCGCCAGTTTGGAAGCTCTGTTAAAACACGATGTTGGACAGGTGTCATGTACTCAAATCCCATCACATTGAGGGCTTGAAGGAGTTTAGAGTCCAGCTTCCCAGCCATGGTTGCGTACGGCTGGGCGCCATCGTTGTTTCCGGGCCCTTGCATACCGGTCGAGGCTCACTATCTCAGGAAACTTGCAAAATATTGCTTGAGGAAAATGCAAACACTTAGTGGCACTTGGGTGTTTCTAATGTTTGTTGATGATAAGATGTGAAGTTATCATTGATTGATACAATGCCAGACTCTCTGTAAGACTTGTGTTGGTATTTGGGTCAATTCTACTACCAATACAGCAATGCGGAAAGGATCCGCTTGGAGGAAGGTTGGAAAGTGAATTATTCAGCTTTTTAATGCCTATTGACCTTTGCACCTGGTCGATTGACTTCTGCAGATCGTCCAGAGTGAATGAATATAAATAAGGCAGTTGCAGAGCGCAGAGATTTCCAAAAAAAAAAAAAAAAAAAACACTCCTCAGGGCTTGTTGTTGAGCTATACCTAAATAGGTTAGACTAACCGCATAGGTATGGAAGAATCATTTAAACCATCACAACATGCAGTCGATTAACATACAGGATCACCCCTGATACTTTTTGACGTGTCGAATAATCTCTTCAACGTCCTTCCAAATTCGCCGGCGATTTTTCAAGCCTTTGAGCTCATCCCAATTCCGCGTAATCGCAGAGTAAACTTCATACCAATTTGTCTTTCCTCTCGGCAATTTTATTTGGTGCGGTACCGTTGGAGACCAAGGAGGAGCCATGATATCGAAGACCACCGGATCGAGCTCGCCTTTATCATACTCTTCTTCGAGTACTTCATTGTAGAGCTCCCGTGTGCTAAAAGTCTCCTTGATATCGTTCGCAGTGATCGTCGTCCAGATCGAAGGTGTGTGGTCACATTCATTTTCATCCCACGTTTCCCACAGCCAGGGCAGTTCTTCGCGGAGCAGACGATACCATAGGGATACCGGGAGTTGTCGGAACACTCTCGAAGCAAGTCTCAGACTCGCTATATCACGAGATCTAAGAAAATCAACCATCATGAGTTGTATATCATACGGCCATGATAAGAACGGATCGGTCGAGTCTTGCACCGGCACGACCGATATGGCATGGCGTTCGGTCACTTGAGACAAATCGAATGCACCATTGTGTGGGCTGAAATTTTCATCCTCTTTGATTGTGGCTAGGAGAATAGCAGGTAGCTTTGGGATATAGTCTGGATTCGCAGCCAGGTATTCATGCCCGACCGTGTGAAACCAGAGTTCCTGCTGGGCGTCTGTAACGTCGCCCACACGAGGAAACATGGGGAATTCCTCATATGAAAACTCTGCGTTCCGTCACTTCATCAGTCCGGCGAGATTGAGATGGTTGAATTTCCGCTTTGCTAGACGAGAATAAATGTCGAAGCACCGGGGATGGAAAGGCATGCCATAGAGGTCTGGGCCTGTATCATAATCCTAAAGGGGGGTAAGCATTGTGATATTATGATGTAAATACTGGCGTGCAACCATGGGGCTCCTGAACGAGAGGGGCTAGGAGCCATCTACGTAGTGACAGTGTTGTGGTATGTGTAAATGAGCGAACTGCAAGACTCACATGAGGGTTTATATTTTCAACTAGCGGCTTCGTCACTCCTCCTCTCGATGGAAAGAGCCTCGGAGAGCCGCCCCCGCGTGATGGCATTCCGTCGCGGACACCAGACAAGAAATAGTCCCCTGAGAGCTCCCAGTCTTGATCAAATCCGTCAGGGCCCCATCCAGCAGCGGCTTTCTTATTGATAAGGCACTGCACGGCTCGGCAGCCTCTCATTTCTTCGAGGGAGATTCTTCGCCCACTGTATGCATTCACCTGCCTGCATGTAGGACCGGGAATATGCTCCACCGGGTCCCATCTAGAGCTTTCGGGCACTTCGCCGTTCTCGGGCACTGGTGAGATGACATGCTCCTTCTCGGCTGGGCCTGTAATGCGAACAGGTTCTTCTCTAGGGGGGGTAAGTGGCAATAATGTTGAGCACCACTCACTATACCACTGATGGTCTACATCCTGTTCATGGTTTTCTTCCCCGTTGTCGTTCTGGGGATCATCAATATCGCCACTCTCGTAGTCAGAGTCATACTCGTAAGGCTCGTACATAGTCTCTTCCTCGGGAACATATTTGGGATCATCACGACGCTTATACTTTATTTTTATACTGCTGAGTCTTTCAGTTAAAACAGCAAAGCTACAACCTTGTTCAGCACACTCCGCCCAGTTGATTTCGTATGGCAGGCGCTCTCCATTATAGTCCCATTCAGCAGTATCTGGCTCGTCGGCCTTGCGGCTGCGAGCGATATTGAAGCTCACTCCACATAGATGACAATATATCTGGGAAGGTCTGTCAGCCAACGACGATCAGGGTTTAACTAAGAGGTGGCCATACCTCGGAGCGGCCTGGTCCTCCCAAGTTCCTATACATAGGAATTCCCATAGGGGTGAAGGACTGCATGACTGTGTCCTGTGCAGGGAGCGTGGTTTGTTCGATGCAACTTACAATGGGATTCAAGAGCTAATTTATTCTCAATCTTCCATACAGATCTCCATTTAATATCTTGTATTTTTCCTATTCTGGACTAGCGTAGGGCGTCAGCTCGTAAATCTATTAGTCCAGAGGCGCTGGCCACCTAGGTATGAATAGGCTGCTGCAGCCATCTGTTCGGCTTTATTCTGTTTTCATACTCAGCATCGTCACTTGCTACTCTGTAATTGTACGTTAGACGCTATCAAGCTCTAAGTATCAATGTAGTAAGGCATAGCTATAGGCTCAAGGGAGACTAAGAAAATATAAAGATACTTTTGCTACTAAGACAAGTAGCACTTAGGGCTACAATATATATAACCAACTATATATCTTCAGTCCTTAACAGACTGGCCACAACAAAATGCAAAAGCAAACTTAAAACCTACCTACACGTAATAAAGAGTGTTTGGAAATGTCATTGACTGAATAAAATATCTCTAAATATGATAATGAAGCGACTCTCTCAAGGATACTCGATTTCGAAATGGTCAACGAAAAACGATGGCTGCGGAATTACAATATTACTTGTTGGCTTATAGAGCAAAAAGAGAAGACCAAATCTCAACAAGCGGCCGGGTGGCGCAATGGTAGCGCGCTGCCTTCCGGTTCCGGAATGTGGCAGTGGTTGCGCGTTCGAGTCGCGTCTCGGTCGTTTCTTTTTTGTTTTTCTTCTTTCGTGGGTTCTTTTTTGCATGCCTCGTCGACGGAGAAAATCCGGTGAAAATTACTCCGTAGTTTCCCCCCTCCACCACGCTATTCCTTACCCTCGTGGAAGCATTCGTTCCGAATTCCAGCTCGTTTTCAGCAACCACCTCGAAACCTGATACATCGTGTCTGCCCGCGGTAGTTCTAACTACACCCGTAAGTCTGAAGTCATATCTGATCATCAAGCTCGCAGTATTTGATTCCAATGGGGCATAACAGGAAACCAAAACATAAATCCGGAGAAAGGATATAGAAGTATTACCTCGGTCGCCCCGATAGCGTCTACTAATCAAATAATAGCTAAGTATAAGTTAAGGTTCCGCAAGGAACCTTCCGTCGAAAAAGCCAAGATTCGTTTATTGGTTCGTAATGGCCCGATTGCTCGTCTAGAGCATGGCTAACACGATAATTTAGGATGCAAGACGCGTACCACTTGTTTCGTCCTGGATCAACCACCCCCCGGAAGAGGAAAATCGTAGCCGTTTAACGGACAGCCTTGCAGCATGCCCTCTTTTAGAAAGCCGAATTGAGAGATTAGCCTGTGCACACCATAGGAAGGAGGTAATGTTTGCTTCTTTAATACTGCATGCGACTCGATATACGGAGTATAGTAGTCATCTGATTGTGGACCACGGACGCTACTAGTAGTATTTACTCCGAGGCTTCGCAATATTTGGCCCGGGTGGGCAAGCCACAAACATCTGACAAAAGGTTGCATGAATGGAGTAGAGGAACACCGTTCGTGAGGCTGTGTCTGTAGGATTGATCCTCCTGCCTTGAGCGTGTAGATCTTGTATAGATATAGATATAACCTATGGAAAAACTGTGTATATGGTAGGTGGGGTTACAAATACTGTGTACGCCGTGTATCCTCAAATCTTGGCTGCAGAGGACCCATAACTGACTGAGGCTTGACCATGAGCATGAATCACGTTAGACTTTCCCCTGATTAGCTTATTCAGTGGAACATTCTACGGATTAGCCGATAATAAAAACCCCTACGAATTTCCGAAGTTCCCACACTTTCACCGTCTCATAGTCCTCCAGCAAGACTATGGTTTGGCAACGATCGCCACGGTGTCGGTGATGGATCGAGCTCCGAATCGACTCTTTTGACCACGTCACCGTCTTGGATTCTTAAAGTTTAATAAGGAGGTTTTGAAGTTCCTGATCTTTCAGTAGCCCACCCTCCAAATCCTTAGGAAGTTTTAGATCCCGAAGGACATTGGACCCCACGTGGCAAGGGACAACGTGAAGATAACCCTAAATCCTGTCTCCAACGCCTAGCGTCTAATTGATGTGGAATCGACCGGATTGCTTGAGAAACTCCGATGGGTGAATTTTAAGATGGTAAATTTAAATTGTCGCGAGTCTACTCGCTCTTCGTCGGATGCGATACTGTGATGATGTAGGTTTGGCCGAGGTTGAAGAATACACAAGAGGGGCTGTACCAGGCACGGGTTCAACCCGATAGCGTAAACTTGGATAGTGGGCCCTAGTTTAATCTATCTGATGTCTTTTATATATTCCAGGTATAGTGTAGGGTCCCTAAGTGCGTATGGCCCACAGTTCAAGAAACGGACGACAGGGTCTAAATGGGCATATCTGCGCTTGTTAACCCACATTAAGAAGCTAAACCGGACCCTGTCCGACTTTATTGCCGTCACATAAAGTCATGCAGCACCCACGTGCGGAGATCTATAAGGCTTGACTTTACTTGTGGAGCTAACTGCACTCTTCAGCTTAATGTGATGCTCTGTTGCCCAGAATGGTCACCATTCAGCCTGGGTCACAGCAAGACCTCCAGATTGGAAGCTATGTAACATTTGGGGTTGCCATGATTATGATTGGCATGAGGTGTGTGGTCTCTAGTGGGTGGGATGAGATGAACCAACATCACTAACGTAGCTGAGATGATTGCGTAGGTTATATGCGAGGCAGTTCTTGCTGGGCAAGCTTGGTCCCGACGACATCTTGATCATTTTAGCTTCGGTAAGCCTATCTTTAACTATTCATTTCTATTGGCTGATGATGCTTTATATTGGGATGTTGTAGCTTGTGTCGATCGGCGAGTTGGCAACCGTGCCGCCAATGTACGAATGCGGGATTGGCCGTCACCTTATGGAGTTGACCCCGAAACAGCACGAATGTACGCGAAAGGTCCGTTACTTTCAATGGCTTCAACTACTATACTTCGGACGTGACGTTAACTTTCATCTCAGTGGGCGTGGATATCGCAAGTTCTCTACTTTCTCAGTCTCGGGTACTATACATATCTCAACCCTCCATGCACAACCACAATCTTTGGCCCCGGCTTACGTTGACATGAACCGAATACTTAGGCTAGCGAAAGGTAGCATGGTCGCATTATATCTACGATTGGCTTCCAATACAACCCATATTAGGTTCCTTTACGGGGTTGGAGCGGTTATACTTAGTCATGGAGTTGCTGCGACTCTTGTACGTTCACACCAGTGTCGTTCGATAAACTCATCGATAAATATATTCGTCAACTAACACATTTAGGTGGCATCCTTTATCTGTGAACCTATATCCGTATTATGGAAACCCGAATTCCCCAAAGGATGCCTCGACATGATGAGCTTCAACTACTTCAACGGTGCATTCCACGTTACGACGGATATCTTACTGGCGCTACTCCCCATCCCAATCGTGAAGAAATTGCAAACGAACAATCGCCGCAAGAGTGAGCATGGAAATTTCTCCAAGATAGACGGGCAAGAATACTGAAAAAGAATAGTCGGCTTAATAATCGCCTTCGGCATTGGTATCCTAACCATCTGCGCATCGATCGCAAGACAGGTCACGACAGTGATCGCCCTAAGATCAAGAGACTTCCAATGGTTTGTCCACACTTGGATATCTCTTGCACATACCTGGCATTACCATCTCACATTTTCAATGTTACGTTTAGGAACTGGTCCGCTGCCGAACTCACCACCTGCCTCGAAATTAACATGTCTCTCATCTGTGCCTCGGTCCCGGCAATGCGATCCCTATTCAAAGTCTACTTCGGCAGCACCGGTCTCACGAATAGACGCGCCTATGAACACGAGCTCGATGATCGATACACAAAAGGAAGTGGTGCGCGACAGGCCTTAAATGATTTTAGTAATGTCGAGGAAACTCAACGACAAACCAGGACGAATACCGTTACCAGCAGACCAAGGTCTATGGACGGCTTTTCGGCAATCATGTACGGCGCTAAAGATGGGGTAGTTCAGACTACAGAGTTTCGGGTTTCGTATGGGAATCGGGCGTCTATGTGTTAGAGGGAATGGCTGTTTATGGAGTTATACAGGTGGGGTCGTTTGGATTTAGGTATTGTTTTTGGGACTTTTGAATTTTTGAGTGTGGTCTTTGATCCAATGAAAAGGGATACATTATAGAATGGGATAATTTGGTAATAGACAGGACCTATGAGTATTGTCTCGTAGAAGATTTAGCCCTCGGTTGGCGAAGGGTTTTTCCTGGTATAAAAGGAACATTACTGCAAGGAATGCGTTCCACCCGGTATATCTCTGCCTAAACCAATGGATATGTAGCGCTGGGACCCGAAATCGGGGGATTGAGGTTGCACCTAACAGCCAATCCATGTAGTTAATATATCCTAATATCGGAAACAAGCCAATGGGTCGCGCATATCGTCATATTAGGCGTAGTGCATGAGGGACAATGCCCGTCTAGTATGACAAACTCCCTAAATAATCATAACTATTGAGTATCAATTAATTATATACGCACTCTGTAGCATGAGTTGGCAAAGTAGGACGCCTGAGGTATTGGTTTAGGCCCGTAGCTAGGGCTCGGGGAATCAGTAGGGTTACCCACGGGTACCTCAACTCCGCACCATTGCATGGCCATCCATTCCTTCATCTTCCTATCAGAGCTTGCTACTGTAAATTTTTGTTTACTTTCTAATATCTATATAACTCACTCTAACGGTAATAATCAGGAGAATCATATACCAATCACATATTTTAATGGGAAGAATCATAGTGAGTCAGGTTTCTTGGTAATCTGACATGTAAGTTTCAAACTACGAAAACTATGGCACAAGAACAGCGCTCTAAACTTCGGCTTCTTCACAGCCCCCTATAATAGATTGGACCTAGATACAAGGTTGGTTGGTTGGGTTGATCCTCATTTACCCTGGCCCCTCGCGAACGATATGCAGATAGATTGAGGGTTTCTAAATATCCCGTACATGCATCACATCCGCACAGCCCATTTGAACCAGCGTCTGTTCGCCAAGCGACTGCGGCCGCCCATGCTGGGGGCCTAAATCATCGTAAAGGAGAGGAAACTTCTTCCAAGCCAACCACAGCCTACTCTGTATTTGAGGCCAGGAAACCGCCCTTGGCGCCAAGTGAATGAAAATAGAATTCTGCCTCGCTCAAGTGCACAAGCTGAAGATTCCTAATGTCTGGGTAATATTGACTATCAGATCGAGCTGTGTTTAAGCGACAATTCAACGCAACATATGCCTAAATCAGAAGTTCAGCTTCGCTCCAGTGATGTTGGGGATCACAAACCTGTGTATGGCTGAACATCTATAAAGTTGCGATGTACTGCCCCGCCAAAAAGTGGGTTTACGATTAATTTTTATCTTCAGCAGCCTTGCCCTCTCCTCTACCAATAGCACGTCTTGCTTATTTTCCATTTGACAAATCATCATGAAGTTCGCAACAACACTGGGCTGTGGTCTTCTTGCCTTTGCTGCTGGTACCGAAGCCTGTATTCGAGTCCACGCGTACCTCAGCAATGATATCGTCGTTGGTGACCGCATGGGCATTAAGATCTACGATAACTACGACCTCAAATGTTCCGATGGAGAAGCGAAACGGTTCGTCAGCGGAGAAACTAAATGGGAATTCAAATGTGGCGAAGACGATCGCTACGAAGTCCATCTTACTGAGGATGGTCACAAGGGCTATGTTTGGAACCACAACGCCGGATGGGAAGCAGACTTGATCTTGAAGGACTCTAAGCACACGTCCGAATGCCGGTATAAGACTGGGTTGAACGACCGGTGTGCTGGATATGTCTCGAGCGACGAGTCTGTGCTCTGGGACGGATTTAAGACCCTCGGACTTGGGAACTGCGATGATAAGCTGTTCAACACTGAGACATGCGGAGCGAATTGCGATATCTCCGAGAAGGACACTCCTTGTGGCGAGGACATTAATGGCCGTTGTGTGCCGATCATCTTCTGATATACTCTGTGTTTTGAAGCTTGAAAGCGATGGGGCTTTTCCTAATGGACGAGTGAGCGTTGAATTTGTGCTGGTAGTGGGATACATTGCATTTCTTAATAATACTATATTCACCATGAGGCTGAATCGTACCAACTTCCGTAATTTTGGGTACCTAAGTATAGCAAATACAAGATGTATTGATAATTCGAAATTACCTAGTTCATCTTGTCATCTACCACCAATATGTGTCTCTGAGCCGGGTCAGTCTCTCCAGTTGCCTCCAGACCCCGCCGCTTTTCATCGTGCCAAATGAAGTAAACCCGCTAGTAAAAATGCCTAGAACATTGCTATCTACCGAGTGTACCCAGCGTAGTATATAAAGAAAAGCACGTATTACCAGTGACCTGGCTATAATAACTTCTGTAGAGTAACGGAAGAAAAGATGAAAGAAAGGAAGGAGATGTGTTGCCTTGACCCCTAGGAATGTCTGTCTCTGGTGGACCTCAATACGACTACTACTGACTCAATCTGAGTCACACAAGAATAATAAACAAGAACCCACCTACTGGACGAAATGACTTTAGACGAAGAACTTTCCTCTTCGTCCGAGTTGCTGCCTGCTAGCGCAAAATTCGTCCGAATTGATCTTGTCTTCGGCTCGGACGAAAATAAACTTCGGACGAGGAAGGTTTCTGGCTGGAGCACGACGTTTGGCTCGGACGAAAACTGATACTTCAGCCAAAGCCTCACTCAGTCTGAGTCTGAAAAAGAAGATAATACCGCTGAATTGTATTAATCATAATTGAGGTCCACTGGCTGTGGGATGTGAATTTCTTTTTAGTGAAACTTATATAACTCAAAAAAATTGTCCTTTCCAAAACCTATCTTTTCATCTGCATCACAACGATATTGGATTTCTCTCAAAAATGACTGCAATAACTGTGGGCGTTATCGGCGCAACCGGCAACACAGGCCAGACCGTGGTGAATGGTCTACTATCTTCACCAGTGGCTTTCGTACTCTACCTGTACTTTGCCCTTGTTTCCTAAGCTGTGCTAACCCATATTGTATAGACCGTCACATCTTTCACCCGAGAGTCCTCTGTCAATAGCCAGGCAAACCAAAGGCTCAAAACAAAGGGTGTTTGTATTGTCGGCTACGATCTAAGCGGTCCCTGCCAAAAGCTTGTTGAGCAGTTAAAGAATATCGATGTTCTTATCTCTTGTATCACCTGGGAACACCTCGACTTGCAGCTTCCTTGGATCGAAGCAGCAAAGGAGGCAGGGGTGAAACGGTTTGTTCCTTCGGAATGGGTAGGACCATGCCCTAGGGGCGTCCACTGGATCAAAGATCATGTTTGTATTCGTTCTTGAGGTGCTGCTATAGCCGTCTTAATTTAACAAGACTGACAGAAACTTGAAATCCTCGGCGCAATCCAACGGGCTCGCCTACCCTATACTATTATCGATGTCGGCTGCTGGTATTCCGTTTTTGTTCCTAAGGTCCCGTCCGGCAGGTCAGATAAGGCCCACATGCGCTATATTGATCATCGGATTGTGGAGGATGGAAATCAGAAATTTGCCATGACTGATATAGCGGATATTGGCAAGTACGTTGCGCAGATTGTGGCGGATCCTAGGACTATCAACAAGCACGTGTTTGCATACACCGAGGTGCTTAGTATGAATGGAATCTGGGATACTATGGCCAGAGTCACGGGCGAAGAACCGGAGAAGAACTACGTATGTTGCCAATGAAAATTGTTAACGAAGCAACATATCACTTTATATCGCATGATGGACTAATTCTCTTGTTTCTCTAGGTGTCTGTGGCGGAAATATACGAGATCATCAAAGCTTGCCGAAAGAGACTGGAGGAAAGTCCTCATAAAATGATGCATCCAGATAATATTATGGATTGTGCCAATTATAACATGGGGGAGTATCGCATCTCTTGGTGTGTACGAGGAGATAACACACCCGAGTATGCAGAATACCTCGGGTATCTGGATTTCTGGAAGCTATTTCCAAATTTTCAGAAGGGCACCAGTCTCGAGTCGTTCTTTCAGAGTGTTGTCAGTAGGGAGACCGGCTCAACCATATACGACCCCAACCAGTAATTTATCCGGAACTATTATCCTATCGATTGATATTTCTAAGGATAGTTCAATAATATAAATTTAGTCAGGACAGCATCACATAAAATACATCTTGAGATACCTAGTACAATATAAAGTGTAAAGGACTGTGAGAAATTGCTACTTACATTTACCACAGGCCATAACTATCAACAAGGTGAACTATTGAACCCCGGGGCATAGCAGACAACCCTTGAGGATGTTTGGATGTTTAATGAAAGGCTAAGAGACTAATAGGATACATAGGATACAGTACTTACAATTCAATGTATCGTAGCAAAATTAGTTATCTGGGTGTAGTAAAATCTTACAGTAGAAGCAGTTGGTAACGTCCACCTTGAATATTTAATCAGAGCAGAAATTATGGAAAGTTCGTACTACTTTCCTTCGCGTCTTGGCCTCTGCAAAAGCGTCAGGCGTCATATGACCACCGAAGGAGCTGACCGCCTTATTTATTGTGGAAGATCTTCTACACAAGGCTGTATACGAAGGCAAGGCTACGAGGATTCCCACCCATGCGTGCAGTCATACGAAGAGACCATCATGTCAGAACGATTTGAATATGACCTTTTGCCAGAGCCAACCTGCATCCGCTTGGTATCCTTTGTCCCTCAGGATGATGCTACCTGTCCTCCCCTGACCAAAGGTGAGCCGCTGCTCCAGCTATCGCTGTGCACGGTGGATCTGCGGGATGCCCCGCACTATGAGGCACTGTCGTATACCTGGGGATCGCCATTCCCTCCAGAGGACCCAAGATCAAGAGCGTACGAGGATGAGAATAATCAACAGCCAGTGATAGTCAACGGTCGTGAATATGAGATTGGACGGAACCTCTGGGAGTTCTTGCATCAACAGCAGCAGATCAACGCGATTATCAGGAAAGAGGCCGCCGAAACTCTTGCGGCTGGGTTAGACGCACATGGACGGACCCCATTAATGCGCGCTGTCATAGATAGAAGGATCGATCTGGCAGAGGCTTTGCTCGCCCTTGGTGCCAAGACAGAGGCACAAGATAAACAGGGAAAGACGGCACTCCATTACGCACTTTCAAGGGACACCCGGAATTTGGACCTCGCAGAGCTACTGGTCTATCATGGCGCGGACATCCATGCGCGGACACAAGAAGGGGAAACGCCGTTGGACAACGTCGAGGGTGAGGTGGTTGCGTTGATCACGTCCATCGGCAAAGACCTTGGCGGAAAAGCCCTACCGAGAGGTCTGCGACTCTCAGCACAGAGGCCGATGTGGGTTGATGCTATTTCGATCAATCAGAAAGATACGGCTGAGCGCAATAAGCAGGTCGCTATGATGTCGGATATATATAGCAAGGCCATGCCTGTTGTTGTGTGGCTCGGTATGGAAGACGAGCACAGCCCTCCTGCACTGAAGGTCCTCCTTAATGATAATTTCATCCCCTGGGTAATGTTGACTGAGACGAGATATTTGGAGCCCACAGAGTTGAGTGTAGAAAACTCCATGGAAAAACGCTACAGTCCTCAGCATATACGCAATGCACTGGCTGTGGAGAAGCTTATGGCGAGGACTTGGTGGTCCCGAGCCTGGGTCATCCAGGAGCTGACGCTGGCGAAGCGTGCTGTGATCGTTTGTGGCTCAGTCACAATTGACCCGATGCCCACAAGTATTATATTAGGCGTGCTATGCTGTATTCCTTCTGTGGGGAAGCAAATGCAAGTTAGCCATCCGATTGTAAACGGTACTGCTCTCTTTGAGAGTGCACGTTTCGCAGGGGTGCACGGCATCGAAGCGCTCATGCTTGCTGATATCAGCTTTAGAGCCTCTAAATACGCAAGAGAGCGGGAGTTCGTCTTGAAGAATGCTTTAGCACTAAACAAGGGGGCTCCGAATGGTTCCTGGGGGCGAAGTCTAAGCCTCCAAAACCTAGGAAGGTTAAGTTGGTGGTCCCAGTCCCGCGATCCGAGAGACAAGGTCTTCGCGCTAGTAGGGATTGCTTGCCCAGATCCACAGGACCAGGGGATTATTGTAGATTACACGATACCTATTGACAAGCTTTTTGTTCAATATGGTCACTTATTCATTCAAGGCTCACCCGAGGAAATCCAGGATCTACACACTACCGAATGCTATGCTTTCGAGCCCCTGGAGGGGCTATCCTATGTTCAGGACACGCCAAATCCTCACCCTGAATTCCAGGATTACAAAGCCAAACTTCCGTCCTGGACCCCAAACTTCAGCGCGCATCTCACAACCTGCCGCATCTGGTCCCGGGAATTTAGAGCAGCCTCATACATACCTAACAGCCCAGCAATTATTTCCCACCCAGACCCCAGAATTTTGTGTGTGAGTGGGCATATAGTGGACAGTGTTATAGCAATAGAGCCGGCCAAAAGCAAGGGTGATGTACAGGTGTCCGAGGTACTGGCCTGGCTGGAATTCATACAGAGTTTGAATCCCAGATACTCGGAAGAAGACAGCCACGTGGATGCCCTGCGGCAAACATTAACCGCTGGTAAACAAGGCCAGGATAAAAAGGTTGCGCGTAAGGCCTTCCGAGACTTTATCACAGGGAAACTATGTCAGAGTGAGACGGATCCTCAATTGGAATCGATAATCGCGAAACTGCGCAAGTCTAGCCCACGGGACACTATGCCCTCGGTTAAGGAGCTCCATAAAAGAAAGAAGGAGCTCAAGAAACATAAGCAGGGTCTCCTGAGGTGTGTGTCGGAGCACATACAGATGGTGGAGGCACTCCGGAGAGACATACAGGTACCCCTGATTATAGCGCAGGGACACGAAGAACTAAAGCAGAGGCTCCTGAAATTAGAGCAGGGGCTCAAGGAACAAAAGCAAGGGCTTCTGAAAGTAAGCCAGAAGCTCCTGAATCAAGAATGTAAACTCCCGGAACAAACGCAGATGTCCCAGAAATTACTGCATAGGTTCTGTGAACTGCTGGGGCTCCTGGAGCCAGGGCAGGGACAAGTAGCACCAGGACAAGCGGACTTGAAACAAATACGGGAGATGCGGAAACGAGTGCAGAAGGACCTGCAACTTAGGCCTATTAACTATGGTCAGCTAGGGGAGTTTGACATTCTTTTGAGGCGCTACAACAGGTCTAGGTGCCTGTTCCTGACCAAAGAAGGCTATATAGGTCTCGGGCCTCTGGGTGTACAACCCGGAGATGAAGTCTGGCTGTTTGCTAATGCACGGACACCTTTTGTCCTCCGTCGACCGTCGGAAGGGTCCCTGAGAAGGGAGCCTCTAGGTTCGAATTCCTCGAAAATGGAATGTGAAAGCCGGACATTCATCGGAGAGACTTACGTTCATGGAATTATGAATAGGGAAGCGATGCGTAATCGTGATTTTCGTCCAGTGTTGCTAGTATAACCGCGCTGGTACTTGTTTCTTAGTAATAATATATTTGCAGCGTTGTGTCTGGTTATATCAAGGAGGCGGAGATGATTGGATGTGCCTGGATTGTTTTTTTTGGTTATATTAAAGTTTCAAGGACTCTAATAGTGTTAATGTTTATATCGCAGCGTCGTATATGTCATTATAGAGAAGTCCATATCTAAGCCACAGCAGGGACTTTTCAGCACAACCACGGGAATGGAAAGAAGACTGTAGTTTCTCAGGCACCAGAAAGGTTGAAGAATGGTAGCACAAACCCCTAATGAATACAGGAGTGGGAAGTAGTATTGGCTGTCTAGTTGTAGATTTCGAACAAATGCCTGTTCAACGTGTTGGCGCACCGACGAATCCGAGGCTCTTGTTCCTTGATATACTGTTCTGTTCTTTCAATGAACCCACCAATTTGCTTAATACTATCCATCTCAGCAAGCTCTTCATTCTCCTCCTCCTTAGCATTTTCTGGCCAATCCTCAATTTCGCGACCAACATTCAGTCGGAAATACTTCATCCGTCTAGACTCTGGGGCGTATGCGTCGATAAGTGTGCGGAAGAGAATGTTGGCCAGCTCGGAGTTTGTGATTGCACTTCCCAGGCCAGTAATGGCACCTTTGACGCTTTCGCCAAAGACTTGGTTCTTGGGGATACCGGTGCCGATGCTTAGAATGCAGTCAATGGGACGGCCGGCACCGAAGACGCTCAGGACTTCATTCCATAGCCTAGATAAGAGGGTTAGAGAATACTCGGTAGAGGAGGCGTATTGTTATAGCGGAGGAGGGGGGTGCTGCTTGGACTCACCATCCAACAGGGTTGTTAGCACCCAGAGCTGCATCGATCAACTTGTGCTTTACCCCATTATCGGTGGCGATCTCCATGGGCGGGAAGAAGGTAGGAGCAGCAGATGTTGCACGAGCAGCCTCCCACGCCTTGACATTGGGAAGAAGAGACTTCTGCTGTGTGTTGACGTAAGAACGCAGGTGGACAGGTCCTTTGCTGTTGGCGGCGTCTTGGCGAACGGCAAGGACGAAACTAGGGCGCCTATCAGCATGGAACCTTTCTTTGTAATAGCGTGAAAGGCTCTTACGCTTTGCACTTGCCGTGTTCATTAAGGAGAGGTGCTTCAGAGTCACCCAATTTCTCTTTCATGACCTCCTTAATAACCGCTTCAATATTCTCGGCATCGAACCTGGAACCCTTCCAGATGAGATGAGACGCGAGTTCTTCCTCCATACAGCAACATTGAAGATTTTGTTCATGAATTTGTTGTATGCCTCGATGCACTCGTCAACGGACATCTCCAGTCGGCCCAACATAATGGCGCACAGACTATTCTCAATGAATTTAGTATAGAGTATTGCTTGTGGATTGGATATGTGGTCTTACCCTCCGGTGCTGGTACCAGCAATCATATCAAACACATCACAAGGCTTCGGGGGTTTGCCCCCAGGGTTGAGACGCTGCATGACATCACGCAGGATGTATAGGGAGGAGAGACCCCGAACACCTCCTCCGTCTGATACATATCAGTATAAGATCCCGAACATAATTTTTGTAAAGAATAGATCTTACCCAAAGATAGAACGCGCAAAGGTCTCTCGGTACCCGCATCAAATCCATCAGCACGCATGGGGGGAACAGCCGGATCGTACTCAGTTGGCAATTTCTCATTTACTTCCTGCAGTGTATCTTGCAAAAGGCTAAACTCGCCGAATTGAGGTGGCAAGCGCGTGACTATATTCAGTGAGTAATAGGTTCGTATTCCTTCACCTAAATTCATACCTGGTTTATCACCGATTTCAACGGCCAGGTATCCCTTCTCAACAAATATCCACCAACCAGGGAAACGAGCACAGTTACGAACACCAATGAATTGCCCAGGCTAGTCATAAACCATCAGCTAAATCCTGTCAGGTAAGGGTATAGACATACTTGAAGCGAACGTAGTAAATTATGCTCGGTATCGAAAACCGGGCTCTCATTCTAGATAGCCACAATATGTGAGAATGTGAGATTGCAAGACAATGCCCAACTGAATTTCAATAAAGTACTGACCCATTGGTATTCTTCTGTTTCCATTGGGCTAAAATGACTCTTCCAAATAAATTCCACGTTATCTCTGATAAGCGGGTTTTTCGTATGACCATTGCCCAGGAGAACAAGCTCAAACCAGGTCCAAGTACCAGCGTCTCAGTCGCTCACATATCCCTGGTCTCTGGACTTGGCAAAAAGTTGGACGTTTTTGAGACGGTCGATGAACGACTCCGTCAGTACCTGTGCATATTAGCATAATATCGCTAGATATCGATAAGTGGAGAACTATACCGGTAGCTTGAACCAGACCTTGGCCTGTATGTATTGATCATGGGCCGTGACTTCGTCAGAACTTTCACATTTGACGGCATATTTTCCAGGTGCGACGGAAGAGAGGTCTGTTGGGAGGGGAGGCAGAGTTTCCACTTCTCTTGTCCACGTCATGTTTGGTGATAGATGTATATATACAGCCCGAGCACAGAGAAGATGGGATTGAAGTACGTTCCAGGATCACTCTCGCCCTTATATAGATGTTTTATCTATTGCAGCCCCACCATCCTTTTAATTCCACATATGGCTGCCTTCAACTAACAGCTTGACACGTCTGGCAGGATGGACCACCGCGATCACCATCAAAACCAGCCAATCATATTAGCTGAGTGGAGTTCTCGATCTTCAGCTGTTTGCGAAAACATCCTCAGCTGCGATTCAAAAGAAAACCCCTCATTCAGTTCAGCTCCCACATCGAAGTTGATCGTCACTGTGGAGAACAACAAAGCCCTATCGGGCCGTTCCATTCGCTGCCAAAATGTCGGTTGCGTGCTCAGTCCTCCACTGGCAGCGTTACCGCTGTTTAGCTGGCCTAAGTCGTGTCATAGCATTGACGATTGATCTGATGACAGATGCTAGTGAACCCCATTGTTGGGGATATGGAGAAGTTTCCCACTCTCACACTACTCGAACCGACTCCACCAAATATCCATGGCTCCTTACTCCAAAGGTTATTTTAAATTGTCCTTAGAATAGAATTTTCAATTCTCTAGTAATTTAAAGTAGCTATATATGTACCTTAAATCCAAGCCTTCTTTGTCGTAAACAAATGATAAGAATTATGGTTCCGCGCTGTCAGAATCAAGACATATACTGCTACTTTAGCTATAGTGTAAATATTTCACTTTTAACAACTGAAATCACTAGTCGTATTTTGCCTTTTACTGATTGGAATTACTTACTTTGTCCCGTGCCTTTAGTGCTATAAGTAGTGCTCAGAAATTACAGGTTCCTAAAGCGTTGTTGAAAACGGGTGAAGTGGCTATATAATACAATATCTTGCCATGTAAGATCGCACTAAACACTACTATATGAAGATCCGGTGGAACTTCACGGAACCCGACACCTGGTCTATGTAGAAGATGCAGGGAGGCCTATCCGTATCTTGTTGTAGGTTAGGTACGTGTCTGAGGCATGAAATTACTAGAATAGGAAAATACACTTTGGGGTCTCCAGGATGAATGCCAAGAATAGACCGGAGCGAATAAGTTGTTCTTTCTTCCGTCCAGAAGATCCACCAGCAGTGCTGAGCTGAGCTGAGCTGAGCATTTCATCCTCCACCAGATCGACATGGGGGCCAAAAGCTGCGCGGAGACTGCGCCAAACGAACACTTCTGGTATTCTCCTGCCCATCATTGGGAAGACAGGGCTGTCTGTATTAAACTTAGTGTCTCGTATATTCATTCTCGCAAGGCGAGCTTGGCTCTACTTCTTTCGACCCCGCTGTTGCCCCACGCAAAGTACCGCGCCTAGATTATGCAGCATGACCGGAGGACTGAACGGGGTCCACGGGGTAGATATGCACGCTTAATCTGTCATGGATGTAGGTCAAGGAAGATTAAATGTGTTCTACCTAGTCTCGGGGGTATGGGCCCTTTGGGTGTTCCCCAGCCACCGGAGACCTCTTGCGAACGGTGTCGCAATCTCAATCTAGAATGTATTATCGAGCGGAACACTCTGGGGCGTCCAGCTGCGAAATCCAGCCAGCGCAAACCCCCACAAAACAAACGATCGGCACCTCTTGAGAAGTTAGAAGAAAAAGAGGATGAAGTCACAACAGCGTTGTCAGATCTGGAGATAAAGGAATATTTATTCTCAGAAGCTACTACGGGAGAAGAGCATATCCACTCAAAAGGTGGCGGCAACCCTCACCCACCGCAACAACCAGGCAAAAGGGCCATTTTCCGATCTATGACCGAATCCAATGCCTTTATGTCTTCCGTATTAGGGAAAGATGCCGCATTTGGATGCGAGATTACTCACGCAACGTCGCGCTGGAGCCAACCTCTTTCGGATCTCATCAGTAATGATATGGCCATCTTACTAGACAGTTAGTGAGTGCACCGATAAGCTTGCATCTTTTCCTTTACTTAATCATGTCAAGCTTAGTTTGGTATCAATTCTATCTTCCAAAAACACCAACTCTGGTGGATCTGAGAAATCGATTATTCTCAGAGGAAGTCTCTTCCACCAACTCTGCCACGACCCTTCTTTTTGCCCTTCTTTGCTTAACATCTTTCGACATTGCCGAAGCCCCTGCTCAGCAATATCCACATGTAAAACAGAGTCTTCAGCGGGCAGTTTCGTCGTACGGACAGGAATTCATCTTTTCACCACCCACGCATCCAGATTCCATTGCTGTCTGTCTCTTCCTAGCCGAATTCAGACCCACTCTCTTGGCCACCTCACAGTTTGTCGCGCACAAGGCAGTCAGCCCCGAGGTGTACGTCCATCTTGCCTGTAGAATTGCAGAAAGACTCAACATACTACCCAGACGACATGCCTCCTTTTTTGATGAGCTCATGAACCCACAGAATCTAGACTTCGAGTGGTGCTTTGCCGGTTCTGTGCAGGAATTGAAGATTCTTTGCCTCGATTGTGGCCTCGATGGCTTCTTGTCGAAGACTCTACCTGCAATGCGGGACATAATTGGCCATATGCAGCCTCATATCGATGCTTATCGACATGTGTTACAATCCCGCGAGTGCTCACCAACAGTGATTTTTCACATTCAATGGAACATGTCATTTTATGTCCTGCTCGAGGGACTGATAAATGCAAAACAATGCTGGGGTACCCCGGAGAGTTTGTTCCTGGTTGTGGAGGAGGTGGAAAGAAAGTGCCAGGAGCAAATCCAAGTCTCTAAATCTTTACTAGTGAACGCTACTGGTCAGGAAAGATGGGAAGATCTATCAGCCGCCCGTTCTCTGCTAGAGATGAAATTCCACTGGGTGTTTGCTGGAATATGTGGTCTAGGCCTACTCTATACCGCAGTACTGAGAACAAGGCTTATCGAAGGAAAGAATGACGGGGATCCGGATATTAACTCAAGGGAATCCCTCCAAATCGTCGACCAAGTCGCCGGGAGCGTGAATAGCCCTCCCGATGCTCCGGGCCAGTATCTATCTGCATTTCTCAGACGCTTCGGACAAGCCTATCCGCAACAACTCGTGCGCGTGCTAGAGACGTTCCTAGAGTGCGCCGAATTGAAGATCGACGGCATTGCGTTCAATGCTCCACTTCAACATGTGGTTTATCCGATCGTTTTTGTGTGCAAAAACCTTGTCGAAAACAACTTCGTGCAAGTACGGGTTTTCGGGCATCTGGCTCGAAATTTCGAGAAACAGCTGGAGCTGTTTTCTAAATGTGCGAGATGTATTGCCAAGATGGCAGCCTCACCGTGGAACTCAACGAAGTCTGCTTTTGCAACTGGCTGCGTCTATGCCGCGAGTAGCAAGATTATCTATGGTTTACACAGTACCCTGGAACGGCTGAGGACAGAGTTATCACAAGGCACAAAGTGCGATGAAGCATTGAATTTGTTCAACATCTCCCTTGATTCAATTGATGTTTCTTCGATCGGTGTGGATTTCGATACGCCCTTCTGGGATTCATCGAACTTATGGCCCCATGTTGGATCGTTCGTTCCTTTTGATCCTTCACTGAATCTATTTGATTGGGCCCCAGGCTTGAGCTCTGACCCTGGGTCTGAGCCAATGAATATTTCTGGGATGTGAAGGGGCATGACGTAGAAGGTTATATTATCAGACAGCATGTGTCATGACTAGTGTTTGAGTTTTTAGTAGATTTTAATAAGATTAAACAAACTTCATTTGTTACCCAGAATCCGTTCAACTAGATTAAGGCTAAATGCGCTGGAATGAACAATTCACACCAGGACTCAGGAGAGCTGCCACAGGCATTAGAAGCATATCGGATAACCTGTAGTTGATAAAGTTTGTAAAATTGACCATCTACCCATAAAATGGCAGCAAAGCGATCCCAGAAAACTGGGTTAGAGAAGATAAGAGGTGGAAGCATGAAGAGTTGCAGCTAAATTTCAGATAGTAGTAACTGCACGGATGTTATTGCTCGCTCGCCGAAACAAATAACGCGATTCATATAGTTAAATCAAAACTGGACAATGTTCATAATGCATCAATAAAGTCTATAACGCGAGCAATTCCCAGCGAATACGGAATACAGCTGTAGCTCCTCAAGCCCCCTCGCCACTCTCATGCCTCCTCTCATATCTCGCCATCTCCTCCTGCTCCTGTTCCTTCGCATGAGTCTTCTGCACAGCTCGCGCACTATGAATCATATCATAAGCCGCCTTGACATCCTGAAACAGCGCCAGCGGATTTAAATAAACAGCCCAGGCATACAATCCCCAGCGACCACCTTGGTACCGTTTCTGGAAGCCGCTCATCAAGGTCTCCTCGTCGGCATCGGACTCGACGGTCTGGTATTCTCGGGGTCGGAGGGTGCGCGGTGAGATTTTGATCTCGTAGGGTTCCGTGCGGTAGGCGTAGAGGACAAGGAAACAGAGTGGGACCATCTGCACGCAGATTACCATTGTTGGGAGGCCCATCAGTACGTCGATGTAGGTCATTGAGGCGGACGGCTTGAGAATATTTGTTCCTGTAAGGATGAGGAAAAGGATCTAGAGGTTGGTGGTAAGTATTCCTTCTTCGCGCTGTATCTTGAGGTAGATGCTTACCTTCTCCAGGAGAATTACTCCGATGATCAGCTTGAATGCCATCAGCTTAAGTAGTGGTCTGTGCTGTGTCATGTATCCCTTCATTTTCATGTAGAATTGGAGGATGGCGTTGATGGCTACTGATGTCGATAGCGAGGTGATTACTTGGAGCTAATGATTCTATTAGCTACAACTCAAGGATGCCCATATGACAAGATGGTACATACCCAAACATGAGCGAAATGAGGCTCTGTACTGTCGAGGCAGTAAACGTGTAGTGACTGGGTCACCACTTGGGAGACAGCGGTAATCCAGGTAATGACTGGATATTGAAGCACGGAGTACCAAGTCAACTAAAACCAGACGATGGGTCAGTAATTCTGTTAGTTCTTTCTCTGCAGTCGAATGACTGACCTCCAAGAACGCAAGACCGTTCCTTTTCTTCTTCGGCTGCCACTGTCTGTTCGTCTCAAGTGAAGAAAAGAATTTCACTTTACTTTCATCATCGGGAGCCATGAAGTCACAGAGTAGCATGAGGAAGGCGTATAGAGCCACACCCTGGAGCACCTCTGTGAACCCTTGTAGGTAGATATAAGAGTTTGGAAAACATATTGAGATGAAGGATAGGATTTGGTAAGAGGGGATGAGGTTGCAGATTCGCATTATCCTATGAGCAGTTCTGTTAGCATCGTAGAAACTTTCCCACGTTGTCGGGGATCTTTACTTCAGTTGTTCTTTAGGGTTGCTCATCCGCATCGCATGTCGCCCCATCAGGCCAAAGATCAAAATTAATACTATCACAGTGCAAACGCCGGATACGATCATGTTAAATTGGTAGAATGTGAGATTCCCCACAAAAGGGTCGCTGCCATCTATTCACTTGTCAGTAATTCCAGTTAATCTGCAAAAGATGTAACAATCTCTCACATTGCTCAAGGTGGTCGGGTATAGCACAGCCATAGCTGCCAGCTCTCGGAATTAGAAGGCCCATATTGTATAGTAACCAAACGCTAGACCGACAACGTTGAATGAATCACTTGTTCAAAAGAAGATGAAATGCAAGGAACAACTGCGAAGTCACTTACCTTATATCTACCAGCACAAAGCTGACATGACGAGGGGGTGCTGCCGATCTGCATTCTCCACTAGGCAAAGGCCAAGCTCAGCCCTGAGGCCTCGCGTTGCTTAGCCCTCAACACTAAATCGCTGTTCATAGGAAGCGCAGTGAGAATGTCGCGCAATGACTTCGCCACGCGCAATTAGGTGCGCAAATAAGCCTTCGATCGGCGTATTACGCAGGGTCAACTCCACACGCTAAGCGCATGGTGGAGCCGATCACTTAATTTGCGCGAAGTTGCGCTGTCGGGCTGGAATTAATTGCGCGGTCCACAATTTGCGCGCAATTTGGAGGCTGAAATCGTTCAGGCAGCCATAGACTTGAGAATAGGCCCACTCGCTATCAATCTTCGACATGGACGACTTAAAGAGGGATAGCCGAGTGCGGAATAGAAGAAAATTTTACGGCATTTGCGTAGAGGCTCAAGGGACAGGAGGGATGACGATTTTCTGATCTCTTGTCCAACGGTGAACTGCTTCAGCTTCAACGAGAAAACGTCAACCAATATGTTCGCTATCGCAACTAGGATGACCTATAAACGCCCTTATATTTAGGACAATAACGAGCGTATTGAGCAGGATTATATTGTAATACTTAAATAGCCACAATTTAATTCAAGAATTCTGACCCTTCTTCATTCGTTCACGACCACTGCATTATTAGTGTCTACCAGAATTATTGATGTAGTTACTTGTTCTATACTTAAAAGCCTCGCGAGATGGGACTAACCCATGGCCAATTTAATTTCCCATATAAATTCTCATTAAACCTCAAAAACGTGAGAATCACCACCTTCTACATCGTAAATGAACACAGTGCAATGGTGTCGCCGAGGACAACCATCAAAGAAGGACAGTCCAAGAAAGACATTGAAAGAAAAACTGTCAACCGTAAATGACTTCTGGTTTGAGAATTCAACAGAATTATTTCGTCTGGCACAGGGGCCCGTAAAGTGTTGGGCCTGTGATCTCCTCCCAGCCCTCATAGCCAACGCAACGGTAGCACCAGAACACCTCATCGGGATCATACTTTTGCTTGACCGATTTTAACCAGTTGTATTGATCTCCATAGAAGTCTTGTTTCCAGTCCGGGTCATACGGATCGGCTTCATTCAAATATGTGCCCAGGCCAGGAGCCGCTGCCTTCATCGCCTCAAGTTTCTTCGATGTGGCGTAGTCCCTGACCTGTCGCACTCCTTGCATCCCGCTATCAGATGGTGGCACATCATAATTCTCTGCGAACATATATGTCTTCCGCCAGCCGGGGTGGACAGCCGTATGCGGCTGGGCTTGTAGGACTTTTCCACCACCGACGAGACAGAACTCCAGCAAGGATGCCACGGCCTGAACCTTAGAGACTCTCTGAGGGAAGATTGCGTGGAACATGGCGGTGAGGTTCTTCTGGTTGTTGACCAGCGACTCCTTATCGAAAAATCGCGATATCATGACAGGACTGGGATTGTTTGATGCTGGTGACTCGTGATTTCCACTGTCGAAGTAATCCTGGAACGTATCATACTTCTCAAAAGTTGAGATAACAGAGAGTTCGGTCCCGTTGAGTGGTCGGAGGAATTCAACCAACTGCGTGTTTATGACCCTCTTTGCCTCTTCAATTTCGGAAGACGAGTTGGAAGAAGAGAAATTTCTTGAGAGCATCTTCACGAAATTATGACTGTAGGCAGATTTCGTTCCAAGCACTCGATTAAGCTGTCCATTTCCAGAGAAGCCCGCGTCCGAGAGGAAGGGGTATTTAGAGAGAACTGACACGGAGGCATTAATTAGAGCGGACATGTTAGTGCTCGATGCCGCGATAGTTAATGAATGCTTCAGAACGGGACGCGTAGGGTATACTTTGATAGTGGCCGACACTACAACACCAAACGTGCCGCCACCGCCGCCGCGGAGGGCTGTGAAGAGTTCTACGTGCTCGCATGCACTAGCGGTGACAACTTCACCCGACGCGAGCACAACCTTGAATTCGAGCACCTGGTCTGCTGCCAATCCGAAGTCATGGCTAGCGGGACCATGTCCACCTCCTTGAAGGTAGCCTCCGACAGCACCGACAGTCTAAAGCCTACGATTAGCAACGTAAGTACATATATCCCAGGGAGTTGGATATTTACCTTGGACGAACCACCAACAGCAATGTGGTTATGTTTGGCCGCAAAGGTGTATACTTCGTTCCAGATATATCCGGCTCCCACAACAATTGCACTCCCGGTCCAGGTTGACTGGCATGAAGAGTTGGACGGCCCATACTTCTCTTGGAACTGAAGCTCAGGCTTAATATGCTTCATCCAGATCGACAGACTGCCGTATCCTTGGGATCTATCAGATCGGCATTGTTAGTTCGTGTCTGTCAAGAATGGAAAGGATCACTTACCGTGCCCTGACATCATGACCAGTGTTCTTAATCACCAGTCGGACATTGTTTTCCTTGGCAAATTTGATACCAGCTGCAACGTCGGCTTCCTTGGTTGCATTGACACTGTAGACGGACGCGCTACCCAAATCACACACTGTGCTTCCAGCTATGGAGGCATTTATCGGGGCGCAGGTGTCAACAACGGGATATGCGAATCCAATGGGAGATGCCTCCCGGAAGAAAGCTTCCTGGTAGACTTTGCTGATGCTCTGACACTGTTTGGAATTCTTGCCAAGCCCATCGTAACAGGATTTGGCAAGAGGTTCGTTGGCGATTAGTTGTCCGTGAACGGCGTTGTTGAGACCCTCCCACTTGGAAGCTGAGGGCCAGCAGTCATCGGTTGGGGTCTGTATGAATTTGACAAATTAGTTTGGCCTCTGATATGCACGTTCAGGCCATACAAGTTGAGGTGACGGAACGTACACATCTGCATTTGGCTAAGACGGACGGCGCTCCAAGAAGGAGCAAAAGTCTCGTAAAATGCATCTTCCTTGTTGACTGAAAAAATGCAGACTCAATCAACGGTCCCCCGCTACCTTCTTATATAGATTTCTGATTCGAGCTCCTTAGGCGACTCCGACCCCCAAGTCGAGTCAGAATTGTTCGTCTTGCGTGCACTCAGCCTCCATGGTCCACCTTATTCTGAATTCCAGAAGAAGGGTCGGCGAATCAGCTGTATCATGCCTTCTTTTGCCGACTTAATTGTAGCCAGGAAAATTTCCGCAAATATTTGCGCGGGCCAAGAAAAGCCTCATAGGCCGTAGTTTGTAATGACCGCCATGTGGTCCGACTTCCCCAACGAGCTCGTTGCCAATCTATGGATAGCTGAACAGCGCTAGCCTCGCCGTCGCCTAGGAGGGTGTAGGCCAGAAGACCTTCCACCCTCCTAGTATTACCGTCTAGAGCGTTGAAAATTTACAACGTTGGTAGCTGCGCGGAATTACGCGCAAATTCTACGTCTTGTGGATGAGCCTCCTTTTGCCTAATACATTTCTCATGCAAAAACGGTGAAAAATTGGGAAGAATTTGCGCGTAATCCCGCTCAGCCCAATATAGCAATGGATTATAACATGTCTAATAAGCAACGATGTTTCCCCTACAGCGTGGTTCTTGCAGGTATAGCCGTGGAATCCTGGCCCTTGTCGTAACGTGTTTAAGAAAGCTTAGGAGGGTGTGAGACGGAATCGTACTAGCTAGCTAGCTACCTCAATATCCAATTAATGTTCGTACAAAGATTGGTATGCCCACAGCTAGTAAATCTGCAAACATCTGCTACCTATATCAAGATTGAACTTTGACCAGGTGGGAAGCAGGATCATTCAGTTACTACTAGAATATTAAGCACAGCGCAACCTGCTTTTGCACCACCGTATTCGCTTTGTATTCCATATGTATTCTCAATTAGAGGTTTAAGTTAGTGCTAAAATCATTTATCCGTTATTTAAGCTCTAGACGTCAATCCTGGAACAATGATTGTCCATAAGATAAGCGGCACGGTCATGCAGCGTTAAGCCTCACCGGATTAGCAAGCCAAGCCGTGGTATTCGGGGTTCTAGGTTTGAGTTGGGTATATCGTGTGCGCCTTGATTATAATCTGTCCGATTTCTTCAAGACATGGGGGTATTTCACTAGCTGGTACCAGCTTGTTGGCTGGGCGGCTGTGGACCATTTGGTTTTTTTTCAACCCTACAGGGGATCTTATTCTTGATTCTCTTAAGAATGAAGAGGACAGTGACAGCAGACAGGGAGAATGAGCCCTTATTGAGATATTAGGTAGCATATTCACTTTATCCTAGATTATACTATATCATATGGTGGGTTGGTCCTTGATTGAATCGTTGTCATCGCTTGTCAGGTGTCTCACTCGCCTACTTGATCTGCAATGGTCAGCACTTATTCCACCCAAGTGGTGTCTCGAATCTCAGGAATACCACTGAACACGCAACGTGATTGGGAGTAGCCGGGGCTGTGGTAGCCCTCTGTACCGAATTTATATAGTATACAAGTGTTATAATGCAGCTCCGCTTCTTAGGCTTAATACATTCAAGGTTGAATGGGTAACGGGTAGTTAGCGCGTATCCTTCTGCGTCAACGGAAAAGCGTCCTTCACATCTCGATAAAAGTCCTCATCTACAAGGACTCTCCACCCTGTCATAGCCATCGCTTTCCCAGCCAGAATAGTCCTCCGATGTGCCTCATCACTCGCGGCGGCGGCGGTAAATTCTCGCGTATGGTTCTTAGCACCATTACTAACCGGAATACCGACAACGGCATGCAGAGCTGGCATAATTTGCGACACATTCCCTTGATCGGTAGACCCAGCCATCAAAGTATCATCAGTCGCCACAACGCGTATTCCCTGATCGTCCATGTACTCTGCGAAACCCTTACAGAGCGGTGGGTTCACTACAAGGTCACCATAGATTTGATCTTCCTCGAGTTCGATTTTGCATCCGGTGGCTAGGGCAGCCGCTTCTAAACACCGGCGCACCCGAGTACCGAGGAGTCGTGTTCTCTCCATTGTACGACTGCGAATGGTGTATATGGTGCGGGTGAGCTCGGGAATGGCATTGGTAATACTGGGTGCTTGTAAAATTGCCCCATGCACTCTTTCGTCGGGGCGAAGCTGCTGCCGCAACATTGAGATATTGTTGTAGGCAGCCACGACGGCATCAAGGGCGTTAATACCCTCCCAGGGATTGACCGCCGCATGGGCACTAACCCCGTGATAGACGGCAGTGATATCGTAGCAAGAGATAGATGGTTGGCCTGCGATACCCAAGATCTTGTGAGAGATGAGTTCTTCTTCCGAGATAGGGTGCCTTGAATATGTCAGCATATTCTAGAAATCAGGAGTGGTCGCGATAGTAGATGCCATACATCATCAGAGATACATCGGCCTTCTCATAGGCACCTGCCCGAATGAGATCGATTTTACCTCCACCTTCTTCTTCAGCGGGAGTTCCCAGCAACTGCGCTTGTCCTGGAAGATTGAACTTCTGAATGGCGAAGGCCAAGGCCAAAAACGCGGTGACACTGGCGGTTGCGATGAGGTTGTGACCGCATGCATGTCCGATTCCAGGTAAGGCATCGTATTCGGCGTTAAAATTGACACAGCGCCCGGTAGGATTACCGGAAAGAGATTCAAATGCTGTCTTCAGGCCGTAGGCATGGCGGGTAGTTGGGATCCCCTGAGATTCGAGGAATTCGCATAGTACATCATGGGCTTGTTGTTCTTTGTAAGCCAATTCTGGGTTTTCGTGAATCTAGGATGATTGTCAAAATTTTCCAAACCCGGGGGTCAGCAACAGGTGATGTAATATATTTATTACCTTGAGATTTAACTCGCGTAAAGACGGTTGCAACCCCGCGATATATTCATCGATCGCCTTCTGGACTACTTGCTTTGTTATTGCCGTCATTGCCATTTTCCTTGCCTAACTTTTGTAAAAAGCTTTGTTTGTCTTCAAGACTTAGGAAGAAGAAATTTTCAAGAAGCTAGTTAATATTACGGTGGCTGGACACTAATTGCATGAGGGACTACCCGGATTACTCGGATAGCATCCAGGTCATGGATTAGGGCTCGGATAGACCCCTGACTACTGTTACATTCTGGATGATAAGCCACTCAGCAGATAAGCTAGAGACTGGTGAGGTGATGTTCGGCTAGCGTATCCACTTATCACTCACTCATTTACGAAGTTCTGGCCAACCCCGCACGCCTGGACTTGCTTATGTTGTCTCGTTAGTATGGTGGGTCCTGGACCGGGCTATCCGAGCAAATCTGAGAAGCTGAAGGGCTCAAATATACTTCTCGCGCGCAAAAGTCTATGATTGGCTGGTATATCATCGCCAACCAAGAAATAACTCTTGCGGGGTTCATGCTAGGGTATAAATAATGCTATTCAGTCGATTGATAAACATGTACATTGATCAAGTTTCCTGATTATACCACAATAAACCATGACTATCCCCGACTGGCAACAGAAAGCTGCGGCTAAACAGGCCGAAGCCGCCGCCAAAATCCCCAAAGAATGGCGAGTACCTGCAAGCATCCTGCAGGATGTCGATGACGAGCAAGGAGTACTTGCTATCCCTCAACGCTGCGGTATCCTCACTCCCAAAGAGCTGGAGATCACAGAAACCGTTGATGCTACTGCCCTACGGGACAAGCTTGCTGCCCTAGAGCTCACAGCCATGGAGGTTACTACTGCGTTTTGCAAGCGCGCCGCCATTGCCCAACAGATTACTTCCTGCTTGACGGAGACCATGTTTCCACAAGCACTGGCACGGGCTAAAGAGCTGGATGAGTACCTCCAGACGACCGGGAAACCGATGGGTCCACTGCACGGCCTGCCAATCAGTCTGAAGGAAACATTCAATGTCCAAGGCGTGCACTCCTCTCTTGGCCTGGTCTCGTTCCTCGACCGACCCGAGGCCTCCCAGAACTCCGCCTTGGTGGAGATCCTTCTAGCTGCGGGCGCTGTACTATACGTCAAGACCAACGTTCCCCAGACGATGATGACGGCCGATTCTGAAAACAACGTGTTTGGTCGTGTTCTGAACCCACACCGCCGCAACCTGACCGCAGGCGGTAGCAGTGGTGGAGAAGGAGCGCTCATAGCCTTGCGTGGGTCTCTTCTAGGCATTGGCACCGATATCGCAGGCTCCATCCGGATCCCAGCATTGTGCTGCGGTACGTTTGGTTTCAAGCCTAGTGTTGGTCGTGTACCGTACGCAGGCCAGAGCAGCGCGGCCCGTCCAGGAATGACGGGCATAGCACCAGTGGCGGGACCATTATGTCACTCAGCTCGTGACGCGGAGCTTCTGCTGCGAGTGGTCATGGAGGCGCCTGTTGATGACCTCGACGACAATGTTCTTGGCTTTCCTTGGATAGAACCGGCTCCCCCAGCTGCTCCCACCCTTACTATCGGAGTTCTCCCTGAAGACCCGCAGGTTCCCTTGCATCCGAATATGCGACGCACATTGAAAACAGCGGTCGAAAAGCTTGCAGCAGCAGGCCATCGTATTGTGGACCTCTCGGGTCAGATCCAGTGTATCAACGAAGCGTCAGATATATCATTCCGGTTCTTCCGAATCGATCCCGACCAAACACAGGTAAAACACGTCTCAAGAAGTGGAGAACCTTTCATCAAGTCCCTGCGTTACACGTACAATCTGGAAGGTAACGATCCAGAATCGACACTGCGAGATTTGTTCGATCTGAATGTGGCACGAGCCAACGTGGCGGCGATCATGCGCCGTGTGTATGTGGAGAACCGACTCGACGTGATCATCGGCCCAGGAAACCAGAGCTGCGCGGGGCCCCATGATACTTATGGAATTCCGGTTTATACTGTCTTGGCAAACCTAGTTGATGTGAGTATTTGTTATTCCTTGTTGGTGGAGTTCCGAGCTAACCGTATCAAAATAGTATCCCGCCTGTGTTATTCCTTTCGGAAAGGCTAATGAGGCCGCTGATGCGGAATATGTGCGAGATGTCGCGTATATCCCTCCATGTAAGAATTTCCAATCCAGATTACGAGCCACCCCGATATGAGATATTGACCCTGATAGATTGCCCAAAAGAGGTTGAAAACGCCCCCTGCCACGTGCAGCTCATTGGTCGCCGACTGAAGGATGAAAGGTTGATGCAGCACGCCAAAATTGTTGAGAGCGTGCTTGCAAGCAAGTCGGCATGATCTTGGCATGTTTCTGACAGGTTTGACCAAGGAATATTTCATGGTAGTAGATAAGAATCAGACACCTTTCACTAGCATGTGTAGTCGATGCACCAGTAACTTAGAGTTTCCAGCCTCCGGTGTAGTCCAAATTGTCTTGAGCCGGTCCAATAGCCGCGTAGCTTGTCCGTGTTGTCTGCGAGCTAGTGAAGTGATCTTGCTTTGCACAATGTATTGTTCGTTAGCTGTGGTTGCAATAGATCCCAGGACTGCTACAGGCCATAGTGAAAATCCGAGGAGATATTGGTTCACGTTCAAGGAGTCTAGAATGGAAAAGCCGTTCGGTGATAAGTGATGGATTTGCTCTGTCGCCTCAACGGTGGATAACAGAGGATCCACCTTTAGCAGTAATATTCGCATGGTTAGCAAATACAAACTCATTGTAGGGTTGCCATGATTGAAGTTCCGATCGTAATGCAAGAGACTGGCTAATAAGTGTGAATAAGTCTGGATCTCGGCGTCGGTCAATGGATGCGCACTCCGGGCCAACCGTGTTACGTCCGCAATAAGAAGGAAAAATGGATAGGATGCGTCTAGAATGGGTTGGGACATTGGAGGAGGAAGCTCGCTGAAATATCGAGCAAGGTCCATGGTAGGATTCACACGCTGCAGTGCATCAAGCGATGGCTCAAACAGCATCATAAGCGTGCTGTGATACAGGAATGACTCCACACAGACGCGTTCGAAGGGGTCAACTTGCTTTAGCCCTGATGAGCTTCGTCGAGACAATATCACTCCGGCGGCAGTCGCATGTAACCCGATGTTGGGTGTTGCGCCAGGGCGAAGATTCTAAGCATCAATCAGCTCATTCTCCAGCAGTGAAGGGGTGAGAATTGTATTGCCTCCATAACACAAAGAAGGATTGTCGAAGCTAAGATAGCATCCTCATTAGCAGCATCTGCACAATGCGCCATGCGACTCCGTAGGCCATGTAACGAGAAAAGGTAACTTTCTAAGGTCAACCTTTCATTTTGTAGATATACCGCAGCAATTCCAATCATGATCGCCATTAATGGAGGAAAGTCGAGTGCAAGCTGGAGCATATAGGTTTGGTCGTTGTACTCAGCAGCACAATTCTGCCGGACCATACCTGGCAGTACCACAGTGGCAAAATGGGTATACATGTCAATATGGTCGTCTGGTCTGAAAGCCTTGCAACGGAATTGGGTACTCAAATTCTCATTCATCGTAGTGTCAATCTTTGCGCCCCGTCGCCTACGATCAACAGTTTGGCTGTTGTGCGAAGGCCAATTGCATCTGAGGCCTTTTTTCGCGCAGCCTCCGCATTGTGGTGGGATTTCATCACATTTCTTACGGCGACTGCGGCCTGGTTGATATTAGCGTTCTTCCCTTCTTTTTCTTTTGTTTTTCAGGGTTTATTCAAGTTACATTCAAGACAACCTGTCCTGGTGCGCAATCTAGCCTTGGTCGGGTAGGCCAGTTGCATAGCGAAACAGTGTGGAAGCCGAAATGGGTTGAAGCGGGGGTGGAGTCTGGTTTATTTATATTCATGGGGGGTTTGGAGGGATTTAATCCTTTTATAGTCTAAGTTGGAGGCTGCTGGACTTGATTTCGCGGTTGATAACGGCTGCTTATATAAAAGCCTCGGCTACTCCTCCACGTCCACCCCTCAGACTCTTGATTAAGGCCAAGATGCATAGAGAAATAGCAGACCATAATCAGTTGACAAGAGAAATGTTCGATTATCTTAACTATACGTATCCTAACAGCCAATATTAACTCTAACGCTCTGGCTGCTAGACAAATCTTTCATCACACCACACAAGCTGAGACTAGGGGATCTCCATCTGAATATGCCAAGCACCTCAGTGGCGGACGACAATGAAAGGGAGAAACAAACGAGTATCTGTTACAAAATGAAAAGATGTTAGAAGATTCCTGCACAAAAGATTCCATTGGGAAGCCCATTTAATTGAGGACACAACAAAAGGGCCACGTACAAAACAATAATGGACGGTTCCATGGCCTCTACTTGCCCAGCATGTATGGACTCGTGCGATGATCTCAGAGAACTTTTGGATCAAATGAAGGAGTTTAGCATACAACAGTCGCCATAACCCATTGCCCTGTTGTAACTCCCGCAAAGAGGCTGCAGTTGGTTGAGTTTGATCGAAAAATGGCAGCTATAATCCGCGATAGGTAGTGTTGTAATAACTATAAAAGCTGCTAGCAACCGTCCTGGAGGAGAACATATTAAAGCAGCTTCAGTTTACAACTAACACACCAGGTGCCAGCCAAAATGCCCCAGTCATTGAAATTTCGATTTATAGAGATCAAGGGTGGAATTTCGGAGGGCCGCTATTCGAACAACCAGCAATCGCGATCTAAACAGCACCAGAGTGAACAGCTGCCAGGCCAACATTCGCAAGGTAGACGCTCGAAGCAGAAATCGCATGGTGAAGCATCACAGAACCAAGGTACAAATAGTCGAAGCCCGCATCGCAAAGAGTCAGAGGACCAAGCTCCGCGACGTCAGCGACCACCAAGTCAACAGTCGCGGGACGGATCGTCGAAGAGCGAAGGTTGGAAACTGGACCCCGTAACAAAAGAAACACTCCAAGAATATAGGCGGCAGGTCAAATCTCGAAAGGAAGCAAAAACGGGAGAAAACGCGAGTTCAATTGAGCCTTCTCAATCTACCTCCATTGAGACTCCAGAAGTACGACCGGAAAAAGTACCACAAAAAAAAAAAAGACAAATAAAAGAGGGCATGATCAGGAAGGCTCTCCACGAGAGCTTGACAAGCGTCAATCGGGGAAGCACCGCGCAGGTTAGTGCCTAACTTCGCCATACCCTGCTGTAAAGGCGGGTCTGGTATCGATGTGACAGGGAAAGGAATCGATATTTTCAGGCCTCTAATAGCCTGGCTGTGCAAATAATGCCTAAGGACGAATGAATAATGAGGAATATCTTGGTTGTATCCATCTATAATGATTTAGCACCGCCTCTAACAGAGTGGAAACTTAATATGCAAGGGCTGTTGAATATGCCATGTATAAGCGACTACTTTCGTACTAATGACATGGGTAATTGATACTATGTCCTATATAGTTTTCTGAAGAGAAGCCCTGACAGGATTTGGGCTCTCAAAGATTTCTGACAGTTCTTCTAAAGTGTGTCCTTTGGTTTCAACGGAGACAAAGTAGCTGACAGCCGCTTCGAACAGATCCCACACAATGAAAACAATGTATGTATACCAGCCAATATTCTTGAGCGCGATAGGAAAGCAAAATTGGTTGAGTAAAGTGAAACCATGCGCAATGGAGAAAGTAAGGCCGACACCCTTCCCACGGGTTTCATACGAGAGCGCCTCCACTGGATATAGTGCTTGAAGAGGTGTCATCCCGAAATTGTAGCAGAACCCAAAAATAAAAATGAATGCAATTCCGGCAGAGGCGGCAGGGGTAGCTTGGGTACTATCGAATATACCAGAACCGATGGTAATACAGGCGAAGCAAATTGAACAGGCCACAGCTGTCCAGATAATGGTTGGCCGTCGACCCATCCTCTCGATTTGACTCGCCCCCAGGTAGGATGCGACTGTGGAAACCACAGTATAGCCAAGGTTCACGTTCAAGACCTGATTAGAATCGGTGATACCGGTGGTGAGAAGCATCGCAGGGAGATAATAGGTGACAACAGCATTTCCCGAACATTGACCCCAGATACCGGTTATTAAAGCGTTGATAAAACGCCATCTTCCTGCCTTTGTTTTGTAGAAATCACGGAAGTCCCACCAACGTTTGTCAGAGCCGGACAGGGATATGAACTCCCTGTATTCCTGCAGCTGTAGCTGCACAAGAGGGTGCGAGGGATTTCCTTCCCCGTGGTACTTGGCAAGGAATTCCAGTGCCTGCTCTTCCTGACCATGGGAATAAAGCCACCGTGGAGACTCAGGGAAAAACAGCACAGATATCAGCACAATTCCAGGGCAGATCATTTGACACCATAGAGGGATTTGCCATGATTTATTGCCTGCATATCCAGCCGACCCTCTGGTTACCCCCGCAGCGATCAACGATCCAACAGCATAGGTGCAGTTGTAAAATGCCATGATGATTCCACGATATGCCGGCGGACAGACTTCAGCACACCAGATGGAGCTGGTTGATCGCACTATATTCACCCCGAATCCTAAAAAGAAACGACCAGCCACGAATTGAGGAACCCCATGAGATAGTGCCGAGAGGAAAGTACAGGCCACGACGATCAGGGAACCGATGAAAGTGCCCCATCGTCTGCCACGAAAGTCGCAAGCTGGCCCACTAAATGGCAGCGAGCAAATTCCACCCACCGTATACATGGCGGATATATACCCGATTTTCGCACCGTTCTTCTCCACTCCGAACTGGTCTCTGAACGATTCCAGAGCAGGTAGGGATCCAAAGATAGAACCATCATAACCTGTCATGGACTTAGCAGATGTCGCTTCATACAATTCGTTCTCCGAAATCACAAACCGTTCATGCTCGAGCACAGAAAGGCGATTACGCAGAACATGTACAACTTTCTTAGGTTTGGAGACCATGGTGAGGGCCTTTCTGCTTGCAGAGCCTCGATCAGGGCCTGGCGACTAGGAGCCTGCTTGGTGTTGCTTGTAGTGGTCTCGATAGCAAGTTTCTGGTCGATCATTTCTTCTTCATTCGGATGCGAAGTAGCCATGGTGAAGATTCGTAATGGTAGCTAGCGGCCGTTTCTCCCACACCATTCTTACAGTGACCCCATGAAACAAGAGCTAGCATCCCCTATTTATTGGCAGTGGAGAGACCGAAGGATGCTGAATGCGAGGCGCTAGGATGTCACTATAGTAGTCGGCCCACGTCCACGTTTCTCAACCGAAGCTTAAACCCTAAGGGGAATTAATATTCGGGCGGGGATTCCTCCGATGCTCGGGCGAACGCTTCCTCCGACACGTGGATTCCCTTCGTTCCCCACAAATGTGTCGCGATAGACTAGCCGTGAATATACAAAGGTAGTCAATTTGATGTTGCAGCGCGGGGCCATTCGTAGGTGGACAATATGCACCATTTCTTGGTTCCCAGAAGCTGTTGAACGGTTACGTGGACGTTATACCGCCATATCAAATCCTTTGCCTAATTGTTGAGAGAATATCCACCAATCAAATGGAATTTTGGTATACAGTACCTTGGTTGCTACTCAGTCTATTTTATTACATCGTTTGGCTTAGAAGACGGTATAGACTTGACATCACGGAGGTTTTGTGGAGACATTCTACATGGATTACATGAATAGCAAAGAAGAGTAAATTAAAGATCATTAGGGAAGGTATTAGGTTATTGAAAAGTCCTGTCTGATTGAATTATATATGTTAGAGGCTCAAGAGTTCCTCTGGCAATTGGGGAGCCTGGCACCACCTCTCGAACATTTCCTGCCGGCTAAACCGTCTCTTCCCTTTGCTAATAGAAAATATAGCATTAGCGATGACTGTGTCCCGTCCTGATATACTACAGATCTCATGCTCGATAGTAGGAATCAACGTTCGTGGAGTCATCAAATTGGTGTTAGGATCCGGCTTAAGCAATTTGCCTTCTAGTGAACACCCCGAGGCGAAAAGATTCTTTATGCCGCTAACGTCACCATCACCAATAACTAGTGAACTTGTGTCACAATCAATGCGACCCCCGAGGGCGATATCTAACCTGTCTGCTGTTGAACCCCAACCCTCGGTCAAGACGGGTATGCGACGAGGCTGTTTAACTTCTATAGAAAAGGCGCCCTCAACAAGTCTAAGAGTTTCAGTGGCAGAAGATCCAGACTGAGTATTGCGAATACGGTGGACTCGAATATGCCAATCGGGCCACTGATCGCAAGGAGGGATGAGGAGTGTGTGGATTTCTATGCTGCCGGTCCTCCACGGCCTCCATCCACTGTGTAGGCATTGCACATTCTGATTGTTAATTAAGAAGGTCTCAATTGTAGGACTGGACGTTGTCTCCCATCGAGTGATCCAGGTGTCTCCCTCATCTCGACTGATAGCGAGTGTACTATCTGGAGCAATCTGCGTCAACAGTAGCCCAGTTGGGACACTGAAACCAAACGCAGAGGAATATGCGAACTTGCTGTACTTGGATTGCGTGGCCTTGAGGGGCCAGACACAAAATTGACCACCAGAGATCATGAAATGATGCTGGCCGCCTGGATGATCACACAATATCTGGAAAGGTGCTGAGAGCAACTGCACCCCGGACGTGAGTGACTTCGTTTCGCCAACAGAGGCCAAGGGATGGGGGAGCTCGTCTACCATCCAGAAGTCATCAATGGTAGATAATGCGAGTATGACAAAGCTCTTCATAGCCCAGTACGGCGACTGAGGTGAGTTATAATCCTCGCACATAAACATATTAGGGTATAGGTAGCCAATTGTGAGGGTTCCGTCCAGAGCAAAGACATTGTCGGAATGTGAGGCCCACCACCTTAGATGACGAAGGAGCATTCCCTTGACAAATCCAGGTGATGTGTAAGGGTTTGAGTAATCGTAGGCTTTAGCCATCGCAAATGCTGCGTAGAATGCGCCCATGGCAAACCGGTAGGTGAGAGATCGACCAAACGGAATGGGAGCGCCATCCTCGTCAAAATATCTCCAGAACTGATTTGCGAATTCTCTCGCCTGGTGGATGTATCGAGATACACGCTCGGGATCGAAGTCAGCCGCAAAGATAGTGTATAGCAGCTGACTAAATTGAATGGCAAAGCTTCCGGAATAATAGTCAGCCTGACGACCGTACGCTTCTTCTCCCTCGGTCGCATCCTTTCTCCAAGGGCCATCTGCAGCCCATCCATTGCCCAGCTGAAACGTGTCCAGAAGATCAAAGTCGTCCTGGATTGATTCTTTCACATTCTCGTAAGGAATACCACAAATCCTATGCAGAGCAAGATTCGCGAAGACCCTAAACCAGCGCCAGTTGTTTTTGGGCATTACTTTCCCATTTAGCCCGGAGAGCCATTTGACCAAGTGACTGCGACTGTGAGTTGATAATGGCTCATAGAATGTCGTCGGAGCTAGAAGGAGGGCAAATGAGATTGCCTCCGCCTCTACCATGCGTTGGTCCCAGTCGTCTATTGCTCCCCAGTATTCGGGATGGGTGGGATCAACTCCATTGGCAAGTCCTGATACCAAGCGCTCCGCGTATGTCTTCAGCGTTGGGTCCGCTGTAGTAGATGATTTGGTAAACGCAGCAGCTATAGCCCAGATGGGTCGTGCAAAGCCCTCCAGGTCTGCTGCTGTTTCATCAAAATGCGCTCCTGAGTAAATAGGTAGTTGTACCCGCGCTTGTCCTGGCGAGAAATATGGTTCAAGAGCTTGGACAAGAGCCTTCGTCGCGACGATCACATCATTCTTATCGCGGAAAGGGTTATCGGAAAAGCCATCAAGAGGAGGCATTGATTTCGAGTGGGTTCACAAGCCCTGGTGTTATGATTGATATCTGTGAAGGCCTGAGGTCCCAAAATCCTGTCAAAGTCCTGTAAAAGACAGAACGTCCGTGCTGGATAGGTGCTATATTGGAAATACATTGCTGCAATTAGTGAGACAATGCTCATTAAGGAATCATGCCATGAATACAACCCCACTCTATCCTCGGCATCAGGCTAGAAACTAGTAGGGTGACATCGGCGGATTCTTTCGTCCGCGAGATGGCAGAGTTGCATCGCTAATGTGATTCTTCCCCACAATTGCCCCAGATTTCGGAAAAAGTACGAGTTTAACCAGATTAAACCCCGCATAAGGTGGGGGTTCTGGCATAAGGGTCTTTCTTCATGCTCCCATGATCCGCCTTTAATGCTCTGTTCCTTTTGTTCGATGTTCGCACGGCCATCTGCCGCAGGATGGAATCTCCCGACGCCCGAGAAGGGCCTGTCAATGGAGACACAGAAACGCCCGCATGCCAGTCATGCCGAAGCCGTAAGCTGCGGTGCTCAAGGGATCTTCCCTCGTGTACACGATGCCAACGCCTTGGTTAATTCCTCCCTTAGCTGGTTGTTGAGGTGTGTAACCTAATGCTGTGATAGGTGTGGACTGTTACTATGATTATACAAAGAATAAACCCGGGGTCAAAGTGGGCATAATTCAGACCCTGACTCAGCGAGTGGGTACGCGGGCTATTTCAAAGTTATGGGCTGACCAGGTCGCTGATATATTGTAACTAGAATCATTAGAAGCTCAGCTAGAAGCGCTAAGGGCCCAGCATCAGGCTGCTAGCGGTATTCCAAGTCCTGCAAGCACAATTCAGGATGTAAACGCTCTCCGAGGCTTGGTTTCTTCAATGATGGAGGAGTGGCGAGAGAATAACACGCTCCCAAATAATGCTCCACACCAACGTCTCAACATGGGTTCAGATCGGGATGTGCATGAGTCCACAATGCCGGCTTCAAGTCCTGAGATCTCGCGAAAAAGGCCTTGTCCAGACTCTAGGAGCTCTCTGGATTCCACTCGTCAAGTGGATCTGCCCCCGGATAGCTTAATCAATGGTATCCTGGATGCATACTTCTCAGTCGTTCATCCTTTCATACCAATCCTCCATGAACCACTTTTTCGATCCCGGTTGCGCGATCCGGCAGAGAGACCAAAGCTGATCCCCTTACTCCATGCCATAATGGTATGTGCGTTACGGTACGTTGCTAACGAGCGACTTGCGGCAGAGTGGAGTACATCCCATCCAGGCGCACTACAGAAGTCTAGAGATTTTGTAGTTCTCTCAAGCATAGATAGCCTTTCTGTAGAAAGCGCTCAGTCCCTCATTATTATTGCCTTTGTTCATATATGCGACGGTAACGCAAACAAAGCGTGGCCAATTGTCGGAGCACTGACTAGAGCTGTTGTGTACATGGGACTCCACAGCGAGCCAGATGAAGGCCAGCAGGGAGATCCTTGCGTCCAACCATTCCAATGTCTGCCATCGGCCCGGGTATGGACAGAAATGGAGGAGCGGCGACGAGTATTCTGGAATGTCTTTCTTCTAGACAGGTACGAAATGCACCCATCGTTGATAGTGGCTATCGTCTCACTAGCATACAGATTTTGCTCGTTCACTACTGGGTATGCAATGCATTCCTTTGATTTCCATGATCACCCATACTAAGTGTACTCCCCTATCATGTAATAGATGGAACATGAGCCTGGCCAGCGACGACGTGAGACTCCGTCTTCCGAGTGATGGCACGTACTGGGCCAAAGAGGAGCCCGTGACAACACCATTTTTTAACATATGGGACTCATCCCTGGCAAAAATAGGGAAGTCAGTTTCTTTTCTCCCAGGTCATCTTTCTTCGCTTGCCGACAAGGACAAAGATGTGAATAATACTCCATCGAGATCCGAGCGTGTATCCCCTGTGTTACAGACATCTGGAACCCGGACAGTAGACCTATCAACTATTGGTTCTTTTGCATATTGTATTGAAGCGACCGAATCGCTCAATCGTATTGTCAAGTACTTTCTCCAACGATCAGTCAACTTCCAGAGCAAACAGGAGTTCGGTGCTTGGCTAACGCGCTTCAAGGAGTTGGATCTCCAGCTTATCCAGTAAGCAACCTTGCCCTATAGCACAATGGTCTATTTGTTCTGATGAATGATATGTAACATCTATAGCTGGAAGATGTTTCTCCCTCGACGGTGGAAAGACTCTAATATCTCTAAGGAGCCTGCGTTTGTGCATATGGATCCCAACCTGACTCTTGCTCACATCACCCACAATACGTCAATGATCCTTTTACATCAGTGCATTGCCTACCCACGGGCCAACCTTGTGGATAAGCTGAGACAAGCAAGCATCTCCAGTGCTGAAACGTGCCAACTCGCCGCGACAGAAACAGCCAATATTGTTCAGAAGTATCTGCAGTATACACCCTTTGTTGGGCTTGTCAATGCGCAGTTCGTGTTTTGCGCATTCGTCAGCGCCCGCGTCATGCTTGGTAAGTATCACTTAGAGTACCTCTGGCTAACTTCGCTAAACTGTGGTTGTTAGTGCATTCACGCCTCCATCGCACAGAGCTTCCGGAAGGGTACAGCATTCTTTTGTGGAGTCTCCAGCAGATGTCAGCGAGATGGGTTTCGTCGAACCCGAACTTAAGATTGATACAGGGGAACGACAACTTTGCTAATGCCCTTCTTTCTCAGCTTCAGAGGCTGCAGGAGCGGTGCAAGTACATTGAGCCTTTTGAATTGGACGCCTTGGGCTATGCTGTTGAAGTAAGCTTTGCCCTTGGAATACCTAGCCCACCGGCCAACTCAGGTGAGAGTCAGTGGGTCAGGGAGCGACGTGCCCAACAGCGACATAGCATCATACCAGTTAATGGCCAGCGGTCCCATTATATGAGTAGTAGTCCTTCCGCGCACAGACCCAGCCAGAGTACCGTCCATGATCAGGCATCACAGCAGAACGCAACAGCATCTGTGAGCGCTACTCCTTCCAGCCCCCAGGTAGCACCAGGCCCGGCAATGAGGGATATGAGCCAGTGGAATAGAAATCAGATACCAAGTCAGCAACATATGAGTACAATGCATGCTGGGAATGTATATCCCTATCAAACCGGCTCCCAAGCAACATTGGATGGTCTATTTCCTTCAGCCGGTGAGGCCTCGCCCCTCGATGGCTCGGATAGCTTTGCGGCATTGTCTAACTTCCTTCTGGATCCTCAATATCTTGACATGGACCGAATCATCAGCTTTCAGGATTCCTTCACTCATTAGTAACGAGCGGCAACATGGATAGTGTATGACATTAATACATGGAAAATTCGTTGTGTTTTCAGTAAGCCATTATCGTTTTTCTTGCATATTGCAGCCGACTTAGGAGGTGTATTTTCTTACAATTGTTCCGTGGGCACAATTGATGTAGCTTGTGAACCGTTCGAGATCTTCGGAGGTCGGGCGATGGATCCACCCGAGCTGCGCGGTGGCTTCATGTCTAGCAGATAAAGATTTCCCACTTAAAAAGTAGCCAACCGGAAGATTAGTCGTCTTTTCTCTGATGACTCGTCTTGAGCTAGCCATCTACGACCGCCACTACGTATCTCTTTCCTTATCACTATGGCGCCTCACATACTCAGCACCACCCCCGTCATGGATGACGGCCGGACACACAAGGGAGTCATCAAGCCGCCTCCTCTGCAAGAAAACGGGCACAAGGATACCAAAACTCAGCTCGCCCTTCTTTTCCATGAAAGTAACCTTGCAAAGGTCATCGGAGTGGCTGAAACTCTCCTAAAGAACAATGTAAGCGAGAAAATCATCAATCACTATCGCAGAACCGCTTATAGTTTCCTTCAAGGATCCTCCCACCATATTTCCTGAAACCGTACCACAAGCAAGTCCCGACAAAGGAGTGTACCGATGCCGAGACGCCGAGTTTTGGACTTGCGGCTTTTTCCCTGGTAGCCTCTATTGCTTGCTTGAACGTGTTAGGAAGTATCCAGCAGCAAGCCTGCCCAATCTCTCAAGCCGTTCATGGGATTCGCAAGTAAAGTCGACTGAGGATGCAACAGGAATTCACGATCATGGTGTTCTGATTTCTCATCTTACCGATCTGTGTAGAAGATGGTCAGAGCCACTGCACGCCATGTCCTTTCGAAAAGACACGCATGATATCGGGTTTATTATCCAGCCTGCACTGCAAAGAGACTGGGAGCTTTTCGGAAACAAACGCAGTTTGGACTCTATTCTTACTGCAGCCGAAAGCCTCGCTACCAGGTTTGATGAACGAGTCGGGGCCATTCGGAGCTGGGATCGATTTTCCAATGCGCACCATGACATCAACAGCATGGATGATGACTTCTTGGTGATTATAGATAGTCTATGCAGTAAGGAGAAACACCATTTCCACACTTCAATAGAAGAGCGTGACTAACTCAATACCAGATCTCGATCTACTATTTTACGCCGGAAGCTATCTCCATTCTGAACGCCTACTATCTATTGCATCCACCCATGCTACTACGTTGCTATCGACTCATCTCCGACCTGAGTCCGGCTTAAAAGATGACTCCTGCTACTCCACATATCATGTCGTGAACTTCTCTCCTTCGAACGAAGGAAAGGTGAGGCAGAAGCTCACCGCACAAGGCTACTCGGACAGCTCGACATGGGCCCGTGGCCAAGCCTGGGCAATTCTAGGATACGCTCAGACATATTCGTGGACTAAGAAGCGGGAATTCCTTGATGCTGCTAAAGGGCTTGCCGAGTATTTCATACAACGCATGGAATCGTCTCCGAAAATCGTGGAAGAAGAAGGTCGGGGGCGGTACGTTCCACTATGGGATTTCGACGCGCCGATCACGCATACTGGTATCAACGGCGACCAGGGCCCATTGCGGGATGTTTCCGCAGGATTAATTGCTGCAAACGGGATGCTGATTCTGTATGGACAGCTAGCAGGCATTGGGGAACTAGCGGCGGCCAAGCGTTACTTGGACTATGCTCTAAGTATCGCGAAAGATACTGTGGAATTGGCGTATAATCGAGATAAGAGGCGGTTGAGGCTTTATGAACAGGATGGGGCTACTAAGGTCGAATCATACCAGATTAGCAATGGAGATCGCTTTGATGCGATCCTTGAGAAGTCAACGGCCAATTTCAACGGCAACCATGCTGACCGTGCTTGGGATCATGGGTTGGTTTATGCAGATTACTACTTTCTTGAGCTGGGGAATCGACTCTTAGATATGGGGTTACTTTGATGATTATTACATAGAGTTCCAGTCCGACCGATAAAGCACTAGATATCATTTTATCTTATAACTATGTTTGTACCAATCCGTAGAGAATTGCGTGCGTTTTAACTTCATCTTCTTTCTGAAAATCTCAATACCTTTGCCATACTATTACTGCTTTTCCTGCATCTTCTTCCCTTGTTTCTTCTGATGCCACCTTTGCTCCCTAAGGTTGACACTGAATACTCGTATCATAATATCTGAGTACCCTAGACCAAAGCACCTTATAGCTATGTCACCCAGACCGTGTTTTAACTACTCTATCCCTAACATGGTATATAGCAATCGTACAGTAGTTAGTGTACACTCGAACTGCGGGACAGCTTGCATGTTATTTTCTATCGATCGGCATTCTTTCCTACATAAACAGGCTATTATATTCAAGCATCATTTTGTGCATGCGTCAATGTCTCATACGCCACAAAAAGACCATTGTTCTCAGCCGGCCGCTGTTTCAAGGTGAGATTTTCTGTCTGCGGCATATCAATTCCCATTCTGAATGACAGCGCATTGAACCCAACTTCTGTAACCGCGCGCAGCGATAACTTTAGCTCCCCACCACAAAGCCAGGATGGGGCAGATACTCCATTTTCAAACTGAGAATGGAACTCCAACGCATAGCGCAGGCGGGTTCCTAAGTCCTCCTTGTAGAGGTCGGTACCTTGGATGCGACTGGTCTCTGCCACATGAGCCATAGAGGCAAAAGAGTAGCCAGTGTGCTCGAGATCCCGGCATGTCTCTTGTGACTGACCGTTCTCCTGGAATGTGGTTTGATTAAACCACCAATCGATGATTGCGTCAGGGGAGGAACTATGTCCGCGAGCTGCTACCGGGTATTCTCCATCACTTGTCATGTATACCGTGGCAGGAACTCGTTTCAAGTGCCAATCCATCGCGATGTTATAGGAGTCCGCATCCTCGAGGAATACAGCCATCATAATAGCCGCTTCGGTCATAACTGTTCCACCACACCTCGTTAGCTACCACTGGCATCAGTTTACCATACAAGTTAATAGCATACCCAGCTCCCAATTCGCAGTCCCCGTCGTTCCATTAACGGTGAGCGGCATATACACATCACGTAGCATGTCTTCAAACTGCTTAATACCATCGTCCGACCACCCGGCGTCCGTATAGCGAATAATCTCGCCCGTGCGTGCCCATACTGAGCCAACCCAACCTGATTGTAAGGGTGCATTGGTGTTATTATGACCTTCAATCGTGGATGAATATGCGTCCATAATGCGGATCGCCTGTTGAGCATACGCTTCGGTGCCATTGATTGCCCACGCTAGAGCATTGGCATACGCGGCTAGGGAATCATCGCGTTCCGCTTTGCATCCAACATCTGGGTCCGAGTAAGGACCACACTCGACGATGACATGCGGTGATGGGGCCTGCGGATTGCTGACATATTCATCCTCCATAAGTGCGTCATAGGCAACCGCCCAGGGTTGCTCGCCTTTGCTCACTTTAGCTTTGACGAAGTCCAATTGGGATTGGCTGATCATTGCTCCGGGATGGACCCATTTTGACGGGGCTGAGGCTATCGTTGATATGTCTTGTCCAGATCCCGGCTGGACTGTAGCCGCGATAACGAATGGAAGAGCTTTCCAAGATCTCATGCTTCGGATGTTACTGATTGGGAGAATTGTTGAGGGGCTGTGATTCTTGCTTCATCATGCTCCTCCCTTTAAATGCTATTGTTGCCAAGAAAAGCACCCTTCCTATCTCGCTTCGCCCAAAGACTACATTCTACCGCCGATCATTGTTTCGGGTTGATTGTCCAAGCACCCAATATCGTGCAATGCCGAGCCGCGGTAGGAGCATTCCACCGACTGTGGGGAAATCGAAACAACACCGGCCGAACGAATCCCCCGAGCGGAGTTTGCCTTCATTTGCAGTCTCTAGTAGGAGTGGGGTGAGCGTTAGGGTTGCATTGTTATTCTAGAGCTTCTTGATCTAGCTAGGATCTGCAAGCAAGGGAGCAAGACTATATAGATGGTTACAATGACCCCTTGCATGCCTTGATGCGAGCTCACCAATCCAATTCTACCACAGTCGCCCTTACATCAAAATGATTGCGTCTAAAGCTTTGCGACACAGTAGCTTCATCGCGCTCGTCGCATGCCTCTTGCAACTGTCCTCTGCCAAGGATTTGTATCTCGATTGCAGCTCTTCCAACAGCGATGGCGATGGCAGCAAAACAAACCCATTCAGCTCTATTAATGAGGCCAATAAAGCTGTCTTAAGTGCCGGAGACAGCTTGAGCATCAAATCAGACACTACATGCTTCGGGACGCTTTCACCACAGGGCAGCGGTACACAAGAACAGCCGATCACCCTTACTAGCTATGGCGATGGCCCCTTGCCCATCATCAATGGTTCTGGAGCAGCAGAAGCAGTGAGCCTTACCAATCAAGACTACTGGGATGTGTCCAACATAGCGGTGGTCAACCCAGCGGCTGAGATCGCCTGGCGCCGCGGAATTCTCGCAACATCTTCCGATGGGACCGTGCACCGGGGCCTCTACATTCACGATGTTATGGTTTACAATGTAGCCGGTGAGACCAACAAGGCCAAGCAATCCGATGCTTTCATCGCCTCCGGCGGAATTCTGGTCAACGGAACCGAGCATAACAGCCGCTACGACGATGTCCAAATATTCAACAACACGGTTTACGACTGTGGTGGCGGTGGTATCAAAGTCCGTGTTGGTCAGATGGATAATCGTGGCGAAGGGGTACACGTCTTCTCCAATAACATCTCCTATGTCGGCGGCGATGGAATCGTGGTATCCTACGGCGTCTCACCCCTCATCGAAAGCAATCTTTGCGGATTCCTCGGACATGGAAAATATCCGTGGACCGGGGGCAATTTCGCCGGAATCTGGGTTCTCGGCTGTCGGGATGCGGTCATGCGATTTAATGCGGTCCATGACTCTCTCATGTCGGACATAGACAGTGAGGCCTTTGACTGTGATTGGGGTAATGAAGGTACCTGTACTGTCGAGTATAATTACAGCCATGACAATGCCGGTGGTATATTCTTGAACTGTGATGGCTGTGGGACTCCTGGTGGAGCGAGGCAAATCGTTCGCTACAATATCTTTCAAAATGATTGTCGCATGTATAGCAACGGAGATAACGTGGAGATGGACTTCTATAACAATGTTATTTATTGTCCAGATAAGAAGTTCGAGATTGCTGTCCCGCCGAAAACGAACTTGTCCAACAATATCTGGGTTGGGACGAAGGATTCGACCTTGCCGACTGGCAACTCAATTGAGTGGCATGCAAACCTTTTCCAGACGGTGCCACAGCCAGCTGATACAGCTGGAACTGCTGGAGATGCACGGTTCATGGATCCGGGTACCGGGAAAGACACAATTGACTCAGTAGATGGGTATAAATTGCGCTCGGGTAGCCCTGCTTTGCTGAAAGGGGTTATTGTGTCTGAGAATGGAGGGAGTGACTTTTGGAATAACGAAGTGTCATCCGACCAACGACCCAATATTGGATCTTACAATGGTAAAGGCCTGTGAGGGTGACCCGAGCTGGGCTGGTGTTGGATTTGTACTCATTGTTGCTGTTAGACAACATAGCTATAGTAGCTGGCCCTGCGTCCCTTACTAACATGCTGAATGTACAACATGAGATAAGCGCTGTAATGAGTTTTGAGACAGTCCAGTAATGTCATAAATCCGAAGTTGAACACACTATTCTGTCGTTGAATTACTTCAAAATACACACTGGATGATATTGATATCGCGATCTTGAACACACGGCGAATCGAGCGCGTTAACTAAGCTGTCAGCGTACAGCCATGGGAGTCGATGAGGAAGCCACAATACCAAGAGCCGATGCGCATCGGGGCCCTAAAGCCTTTACTGGACCCTACCATACACATGAGAACAATTCGGTCCTTCTGCCTATTTCATCGGGCTCGCTCCAGCCATAAAAACCACCACACGCGTGAATTTTCCGTCGGCGCCGACATCAAAGAAGTTGCAGTTGTCCAGCTCGTTCTTCGTCCCGTCCACCAGTTCGCCGGTATAGTGATGCTCAGTTGAGACCTTGCCATGTACTTCATCGACCACAATACTCTTGATGTCGTGGAGCATGTGCTTGGTGTTATTAATGAAGTCGGTGAACAAGCGGCGGATCTCGTCGGGACCCGTGGATGTGATATGGGCAGTCTTGATGGTGAATGTCGCGTCTGGGGAGAAGTGCGACATCACAGCATCGAGATCCTTGCCATCCACCGCATTGAAGAAGCTTTGCGCCAACCCCGCGAGCTGGTCGCGGGTCAGGATCGGGTTCTGTGAGGCGGCCATGTGGATGATCTGGATGTGTTTGTGACTTGGTAAAGGGTGAGATCCGGTGATTTTAACTCTTCTTCTGCTGTATGTATGACCGAGAAGGGAATACGAAAGCCAAGAGGTGGGGGATCCGGAATATTAATCCTTGGTAGTGTTGTGGGTCGTGGATTTTAAGGATCGGGACGAGGTCGAATCAGGTGCCTATACCTACCCTAAGCACTCTGCAAGTGGCATCTACATGTCTCGCAACAGCGTTATAGGCGCCATTTAATGATTATTTTAATCCTTGTCACAGGATAGATTTACTATACGAAAGTACGGTGTCGTACTAGACAGTCGGTATGATTAAATCTTTTTTTTCCAGATCCAATTATTACATAAGCTGCCAAGACTGAAGTAACTAAATGCACCCTTCAGATTTCTACGACGATCGAAAACATAAACAGTTATTCAACCTCATCAAATTGTCACCGTATCTAGTCAGAACATGAAAATAATAAGATCTATAACTTAAGTTTGCCCACTGTTGCACAAAAAGTAGTCCTGGAGACTTAGGTGCTCATCTTTGTAACTTACAGCTCTTTTCACTATCTGTAGCGCAATACTGCGATTATATATATTCTCTTGTCACTACGGCGTGATGCATCCGCTCCTATAGAATCTGAATGATCTCATACCAGTATATTCGTTCCATATAAGTGTTGCTAGGATTATTCCAGTACTTGGCCCAAGACTAGAGAAATTTTTAGCTACATGAACAAAGTTTTGGGAACAATAAACCTGCTTCACAAGAAGCATATCACATATATATATCAATGGATGCCATAATTAACAGTCAAGTTAGGAACACACTTTAAGTTTTTCCATAATGGAGTAATGTATATCGTACCAGCTGGAGTGCCCACAGGATTCGACAAAGGCACAAAGCAATACACCTCTAGCCTTGTAGGCAGACCTTAGCCATGTTGATAGTCACTGAGAGACACGTTTTGAGCAGGAAGTATTGGCCAGGACCTGCTACCGCCATCCGCATCGTTCAAAATCGAAACAAGGATCTTGCCCCGGCTGTCGCGTAATTCATCAATATCCCCGTACTGAGATGCCTTCATTTGATCGATATTTTGGACAAGATACATGGGATTCCAGCCGCTACCGCCGCTGATATCGTAGGTCCACCACGCTAGATTAATGGCCTTCACGGAAACTATGTTTGCGTCCTTGGTCTTGGCGTACTTTTCCACACCCCGGAAGAAGGTCTTTGCGTCCTCGCGTGAGGCAGCTGTCACGAGAAATCGAAACCATTTGCCCGTGACACCATCTGAGCTGCGTTGAAATGTCCAATGAGCATAGAAAGGTGCATCGTGATTCCAGTAGTCTTTAGTATCAGTCATCGTGGCGGATGTCAAGTGTACAGCCTTAGAACTGCTAACGGTTTAGAGTAATAGAGGAAAAAGATAGCTTGATGATAATTGCGCTATTCAATAACGTCGACACAAGGGGTCTAGGGAGTTAGACCACATTTATACACTTTCAGTCAGTGAGTAACTTTACATCGCTCTTGATATCTGACCTCATTGATGATCAAACGACTGGCCATCATGATCCTTGTTGACATCACCCAATATTGAAAGCATTGTTTTCGGAAGTGAACACGTCACAGGAATGTAATGATAATGGCAGATAGTTAAATTGCATTGGCTAGCGTTCGTTTCCATCAATATTCCAAGCATGTTATATCGACGGAAGAAGGCTGAAGGTTTGCCCCAGACAGTAGTTTGACGTCTCGCCCATGAGGGAATAGAGCGGCGTTCGGGCAGTCCGTCTCGGAGTTACATCAAGGTGCGTCTATCAACCCATGGTTCGTATATGCGCCAAATATCTAAGATATTCGTCACACCCACACCCCCGGGCAACAACAGACTTGAGCTAATATCATATCTCTTCTCTTTTACACAGATATCTTGGTGGTTGTGGTACATCAGTTTGTGGTGCTGCAGTGATCGGCGGGAGGAAAGCCGACAATACCAGAGAGTAAAGCCCACACGGCGCCCTACTATGGAACGGCGGCGGCCTATGCATGTAGGATGCCACTGAGTAACTATGATTATTATCAGTAAAATGGTGAAGAAAGGACTGACTCCATGCGCTATACTAGACGCTCAGTTGATGGTATATTGGTTTACATTGCCTGAAGGCAGAGAGTTTGACCAACCTTAGAATTCCATGTATACAGGTCTCTTTTGGGTCATTAGATACTATATACAGCTTTGAGGGCAGTCTACATTGTCAAAACGAGTCACGTGCGTATCCATTATGTCTTTGTAGTTAGCTTGTTGGAGTTTTCTATGTTGATTAATCGCATTTATTGCACTCCAATTAAAGCCCGGCAGGCAAAGTCAAATACTACAGATGAGGCTAACTCGACTATTGTGGTATGTGGTCTAAAATCACTGTCAAGCCTTTTTTTTAACAAGAAGCCCCGAACTGTATAAAGGCTGTCAGGAGCTATAACAATACGCTTACAGCCAGCTGAGCTACAGAATGCCATTAAAGGCAATAGGAAGCTCAAGATCGTCTACGGCATTTCCCAATACAAATGATACCTGCTGGCCTCTACTACCTCCCCTGTCATTCGATTATCTCAGGGGTTGAGATGTTTGGCGCGCCCTATAGCAACCAGGCTAGGCTGAAATACCATGATAGGGCCATTTCAAAACTTTCAGCAACAATCCAGGGTGCTTTATGTACACCACATATCTATCATCATACATAGATCTAATGGTTAAAGCTCTGCAAGGAGTCACAGTATGCTCAACTAGCATGGACAAGTCAACGTGGACTCTCCAGAGATCAATCGCTCGAACTAGCAAAGCAATGGAACCGACTTTGGAAGGATGAACGTGCATTACAACTAATTTTTTTTTTTCAAGATTTTAGGACCTAAAACATGGTACTTTTTAAAAATGAACCGTAGATGCGCCTGTAAGACAGAAATCCTCTCCAATTGTTCACGACCTCTCATGTCCCTGGTACAATACCCATGGGAGATGACTAGTTTTTTTGCTTTGGTTCACAGGGCAGAATGCCCTCCAACCATTTGTAAGCGACAGGCAAGCTGTCGGGGTACCCCATATGTGGTAAGCCTTCAAAAAGCCTGCTTCCTGATTAGTCGCGACGGCAATACCAACTTGGACCAGTATCGGGCCTCACCTTCCCTCCTTCGGACTCCCATGGTTAAAGAGAAGCAGAGAATCTTCAATTGGCGTAATCCCATCGTCGACACCCTATACGTTCGTTAGATATGGCACATCCAATTGCGCAAAAGGAGAGTAGCTGTATACATTCAACAAAAGCAATCGGCAACTAGGACGATCTACAATACCCGTTTCCACCAGTGAGAACTTCTTCCGTGCCTCTTGCACAAAGACCTGAATATCGTCGTAGCCGTATTTCCTTGCCCATCCTGCCATGATTCTGCATGGAATTAGCGCATAACCCTTGAACTCACTATGAACAGGAACGAGCAACTCACGAGAAAGGATACTCATGATTATCGACGCGACTGAGCCACTCTTTGTCCAGAAAATAATGGCATCCCGCACCGTGTGCAATAGCCCCACGTAGTCGGCTTGCGTGTGTATGGGCGGCTCGGATGGCATAGAAACCTCCCGCGCTGAGTCCCCAGAGCACAACTTGACTCATGTCCAGCATCGGCTGTGTCGCCATGTATGCGAAGACGCTATCCCATAGCCGATCAGGAGACGATGGGTCCGCAGGATCAGCAGGCGAATCCGCTGTACCCGGGATCTCGGCGATGACGACAGCCCATCCGCGGCCGATGATCTCGTGTGTCCGTTGGCTGTTATCCGGTCTGTATCCGTCCAGTCCTGTCATAATAAAGACGACGGGAACGGGATTCTCTGGACTAGCATTGCTCGGTACGCGAGTGTAGATCGGGATTTCTTGGCCGTCATTTATACCGCGACTGCTGTGCGGGATAATAACTTCCTTGATCGGTGATTCCCATCGAGATGCAGCCTTCATGTATACCTGCTTTTGACGCTCGAATGCAGTTCGCTTGATGGAGTTTGGCTGAGTTATGTCGACATAGGGAAAGCGCGAGATCCGATAGACTACCGCGGCGCGGCGAAACAGGTCGATTGCGTTGTCTGTTTTACCAGAGTCCAAAGCTTGTAATGCTTGAGATTCTAGCTCTGATGCGATAGGAAAGAATGTAGACGTATATTCATCCGTGCTGGCATCATTGATGTTTTCCTACCGTGAAGAATCTCTGGTCAGTGGCAATGAAATTCGAAAAAGGGTTTGTGAGCAATTGAGAACAAACTGAAATAAGCTTCTGGAATATTGGCGCGAAATCCTCGTAGGATCCATCATGAAAAGGATAAACTCCCTTTTGGCACTTTAATCTGCTGTTAGTCCTTTTTCTTTTGATTGCAGCGCAATGAGCGGATAACTAACGGCAAACTTCCAACGCGTTTCCCAAAGGGTCTTGATAGAGCCCTTGTGCGAATAGACGGTATCAAATTTGTCCCCAAGAATCCAGTTAGGCATTTTCGTAAGTGTCAAATAAAATGAGAGACGTCTGGATGAATGCTTAGACCTGTGGCGGTGGAAGGAGGGCTAGAGTTGACAGCATATTAGATGCGAAAATCCTCGTTTCTGGTCTTTCCCACAACAAAGCAGTGAAATCGGAATTTTACCACCTAAGTAATCTAGCATCACTGTAACTATTACTTCACGAACCATGTTAAGCCTCTGATTTACTGGATATTTACCACGTTTGGGTCAATGTTCCAGGGTCACGTGCAGCGCCTGTAACGTTCCAACGACAACCCTAAGTCGACACAGCCGCAAACGGCGACGAAGTTACATCGCTGCCGTATTCCCCACGTAGATATCTGACACCCTGTATTGTATAGTAACATTTCTTCTCTGCGAATATGGCTGGACTGCCGATCTTTACCCAGTGGTTTTCTCGTACCCGGAGGAATAATTACTACGTCAAACAGAAAAAAGTTTAGTCCCTCATTAAGTCTTTTGCACAATCGTTCAAGCATTTTACCTTCAGAGATACACTGGACTTAATATGCGAGACCCCCACCAACCACCTTAGAATAGCGTCATACTATATAGTGTAAATGAATGAAAGGAGGTGCGAATACTACTAAAGTTGCCGTAGTACATGCCTCAAACTGATGAAATGAACTTGGCAGAAATATATGTCCTTCCGGAAAACAAAAGACTCTCAAATTTTCCATTGATTCAGTCTCTCCCTTCATGGAACGTCTTGGCTTTGCTGACCAATCATAAATTGTATAGCTTGTCCTCAATTGACTTAATGCGTTACTCGCATTTGTCGTCTCGCTGGGTATTGACATGGTAGTGACACAACTGCATCCTGAAACGGGTCTTCTGGCAAAGTGTCGAGTAAAGGCCCACTAGCCTCTGATACCTTGGTAATGACCTTCTTAGTATTAGGGTCATTAGTACAGGTAGATGTGGCTAGTTCTTATCTTCCATTGAGATCCGTACTACGACAAAGGAAGGAAGACCGAAAGCTAAGTTCCCCTTGAAAGAAACTTAAAGTCAAGGGTTATCTCAAGGGTTTGAATCCCTGGATTGGAAAATGCGTATTCGTCTCAATGAGTTCTTTGCCCTATTTGGGGGCATAAATATGGTGCAAAAGGGACAAAAGTGCCATGGCTTTAAGGCATCAGGCTTGTGTTGAGGATTTCTTTCCTTATTAGAATGGACTTTGGAAGTATCGTGTATTGCTTAATCTTGCTAAATGCGGGTCGGATATTGTATTACTTCCTGTTCGTACTATACTGGGAATATCAAGTAGGTTAATTGACGACACAGAAAAATTCTGGACAAAATTCGTTGACTAATAACAGAAAGACCGCATATTCGTGCACCAACATGGTTGCCAGCCTCCCATAGAACTGCCCACTAGATAAACGAACTATGGATGTCAAACGCAAAAGGCCGGTTCCTTGCGTTTCTATGCTCTGTAGCAGAGCAATACGAGCCCGAAAATCTGCTATCCCAATATTTGTTGTTCGGGCCGCAGACATTTCATGTTCTGCGCCCGGAGAATGTGGAGGCAATCCTGTCTACCAAATTTGAAGGTAGAGAAAGACAACGAAGATGGCCAATTTGAGGATATGGTACTCATTATATTTATACTATGGTTTCGGTGCACGGCGGGAGATCTTTGTGCCACTCCCTAGGTAATGATATCTTTACCCAAGAAGGGCCGGCATGGAAACATTCCAGGGATCTCATTGGCAGACATATCGCCCAGGAAGGGCTGGCTAAGCGCTTCCGAATAGCTTCATTTCATTGGTTGTAAATCCGCCACAGTTTCGAAGAGCTTGTGCTGATGTGCACCGATTTGTTGAGTATTATATTGATAGTTTGAAGGTAGACAATTTTGATGAAACAAATAATAAGGCCTATAGCTTTATAAAGCAGCTTTCTCGGGGGTCTATTAGCAAAACAGACCCCCGTGACCAATTACTTAACGTGCTTTTAGCTGAAAGAGACACCACCGCAAGCTGCCTCTCATGGATGCTGTACGTACCTGCCAGTTGCAATTTTGTCTAGAATGATAATGTCACCTAGATGTCTACTTGTCCGTCATGAACACGTAATGCGTCGTTTACGAGATGAAATATCTTCCATCATGGGGAAGCCTCAATACCCCCACTAAAGACCAGTTCAGGCACATGTCATACCTAGACTGTGCTATCAAAGAGAGTTAGTTGCCTTCCTACGCATTACCCCCTATGCTAAACACTGCCAGCTTTACGCCTCTACCCGCCCATTCCGTTAAATAACCGCGAAGCGAAAGAAACCGCCATCTTTGCCAACCGGTGGCGGTGAAAACGCAAGCACCCCCATCCTTGTAAGAAGAAGGGAGCTTGTCGTCCTTTCATAATATGTTATTTCCCGAAAGAGAAATATCTATGGGCCTGATGCAAACGTCTTCCGTCTAGAGCGGTGGGAAACCAGCGAGCTGGGCCAGATTAGATGGGCATATTTTCCCTTCAATGGCGGGCTCCGACAGTGCTTGGGAAAAAACTTGCTCTAACACAGGTCAAATACACAATTATCAGGTTATTACAGATATTTGCCAATATTGGTATGCCTCCCGGGGAGCTGATGAAGCCTGTTGGAAGCGAAAAAAAAAAAAGCCTTACCCTTGTTCTCTTCTGTGCGGATGGCTGTCGGGTCCAAACCTGATCTCCATGAATAATGGAGTTAAGAACCTCTACGCAGACAGCACTGGATCTGACTCGGCAGTTGAAAACTGGGGTATATCGTCAAATTTCTCTAAAAAGCCATATCTTGGGTCTTAAATCCGTAATTCCGTTTCGGCAAATTTAAGGCTTTGTGATTTGCCGATATTGACTCTCAAGCACTTTTTGGTGGGTAACGGATTTACCATATTTATGCACTAAAGACCTGGAGAAATGGATAGCTTAGCAAGATAGCTTCATACCATATATTACCCACTTGTGTTTCAACGATTTGAGAGCTTAGTCCTTTGTAGTTTGCAACGTTGACTCCACAATGTAGTATATCCGGTGCCCACGTTATATCCGGAAGCGAAGTTGGAGGATATAAGGATGTGTTTTCAGGTCTGCTTTTCAGTGATGTCACATGGCATAGCCTTCACTGTTGACTTCAACGGTCATGTTTCGTCCGCTCCTCTCTGTCGCAGCGTTTGCTGCCACCCTTGCAGCAGCAACTACTTCAACACTTCTATCAGGCGGAACCGTAATTGCCTTTGACTCAGACACTGATAACCTTCGAGTACTGCGCAATGGATCCGTCTTGATTGTCAATGATACGATTGAAGATGTCTTTGCTGAAAGCTACAGTGGAACGTTGCCCAGCGGCACCGAGATCATTGATGCAACAGGCGATATCATCACCCCGGGCTTCATCGACACCCACCGACACGGATGGCAAACTGCGTTCAAAACATTAGGTTCGAATACGTCGCTGGCCGAATATTTCGAGAGATATGGCGAGTTTGTCGTCGACGGCGGCTATTCTGCTGATGATGTATATATTAGTCAACTGGCAGGATTGTATGAGGCACTTAATGCTGGTGTCACTACAATACTAGACCACGCACATCATACTTGGTCTAATAAAACAGCTGATGCCGGTCTTAATGCATCTATTGATAGTGGTGCTCGGGTGTTTTGGTGCTATACTTTTCACAATGTCAGCAACTTTCCACACACCGAGCAAGTGGCCAAGTTCAAGGATATTGCGGACAGCGACAGGCTGAACGGAAAAGCGACTAGCCTAGGAATTGCCTATGATGGATTTCATCCGGGCAGTGCACGGCAAACTGAGGAGGTGATTTCACTCGCCCGGTATATTATTTCAAGACTGATCTCCAACATACCTGACTGACCATACTCAATAGAAAATACAATGTTTCAGCGATTACCGCCCATTCTTTACAGGGCGTATGGGGAGGTAAGTTTCCAGCCGCTGCTTTCTCAGCTTGGCTTTCCAAACATATATTCTAACATAGACAAAGTGATTAACTCACCCGAAAACCTGAATAACCTCGGCATCCTGAATACGTCTATCCCAGTCATTTTCTCCCACGCAAGCTTCCTAACCCCCGAAGGAGCCGAGCTCCTCCGAAATACCAATCAGTACGTATCGATCACTCCCGAATCTGAGATGCATTACGGTCACGATCACCCTCACAACCACCTCGTTCAGGACCAAGCAGCCCTAGGCATTGATACTCATTTCACATATTCCACAGACGTGATTACCCAAGCACGTCTGTGGCTCCAGTATACTAGATTGACCTTATACCGCTGGTTGCTACAGAACTGGCACGTTCCCTCGAATAGCCCCATGACGGTGAATCAAGCTTTCATGCTTGCCACACGCAATGGAGGTCTTGCACTTCGACGGCCAGATTTGGGTGTCATTGCCAAGGGAGCCAAGGCGGACATTGTTGTTTGGGACGGAATGACGCCTGGAATGCTTGGCTGGGACGACCCAGTCGCGGCCATTATTCTTCACTCCAATGTTGGTGATATTAAACATGTCTTGGTCGATGGGAAGTTCGTTAAGCGAGACAGAAAACTGACAGTTGAGAATTATTCTTCTGTTCAGCAGAGATTCTTAGTCACAGCCAGGAAGGTGCAGGCTGAATGGAAGCAGAGGCCTTACCCCGTCTTGGAGGGCAAGTATTCCTTATCCGACTACCAGTATGAACGGGTGCCCTACGTTGATACCGTAAGAGGGGATGGAAATGGTTATGGCCACCAATATCTCTAGACTGTCATCTTATCATATCTAACAATCGATGAGGAGAGGTGGTGCGTGCGATGCTCTTGTCTCGTCCCACTAAGACGGCATTCTGTCTATCTCGGTTTACATCGGCAGACTATCCTCAATCAACACTATGTACGAGGTCTCGGATGTGTATATAGATATATTTCAAATGTAATAAGACATGCAGAGACAACATTTCGAAAGTAAAAGACTCGGAGTCACCGAGGAAATTCTCAGAAACTATCGCCTGGCAAATTGACACCACCTTCTTGGAGATCATCTCATAGCCATAAGATATTCCCTAGCACAGTGAGGCCTGTTCATTTTGGTATCCAATCAGCTGTAGCAATCCTCGTCCTCTTCCCCCATAGCCACTGCGGGATCGTGAATAAGGTAAAGAGCCCCATCAACCCTCCGAAGACACCGAAAGGAATTGCTGGACCAGCACTCTCAACCCATCCGCTGGCGAAGAATGTCCAAGAAAAGCTGATAATCGCTCGCATGCACGTCACGACAACAAAACAATCCGCTGAGACGCTACCATAGGAATCGATAATCTAGTAAGAGAAACGGTTAGTTATCTGGAAATCGAACAATCCCTTCACCCTCAAAAACGGAAGACCATACATAATTGAAACCAATAGATGGTGCCTGCATGAGACCAAAAGACAGCATTCCGAGCCCAAACTGCATCCCAATCCACATGTGTGAATTCGAACTCTGGGCACAGAACCCAAAGGTCCACAACCCCGTTGTTGCTAGAACAAGCCCCGGAAGCGCAATGGGCAAGCGAGCCTCGGGCTCCATGTTTTCTTCTCCCTGCAATGTCTTTTTCGTAGTAATAATTCGATCTGCGGAGAGCGCCGTCACCACTGCGCCGACCAATGCTCCGATAATGCCGCCGACCAAAATGAGACCTGCGTTGTTGCCCCACAGATATGGCGGCTGTGCAGCAAGTGTTGGGCCTACTGTCGATATTGTCACAACCCCACCAACCAACCCTGCATACCACAGCATCACTAGCCATACCCCGGGAAGGCGCAGTGTCAACCACGGCGAAACGAAGTTCTGGAGAAGGTTCCCGTGGTTGGTGTATAACTTCAGTGAGCGGAGGAAAGTAAGCTCCGAATAGCTACCAGTTGTAGCATGATTTTGGGCGATATCTTCGATTTTTATCGAACTTGTTCCGTCCTCACCTTTGCCGCCTTCGTCCAAAATAGGATCCATGGATTGAGCCGGGGTCTCACGAGCATAGAGCGTCTCCGGAACTAGGAAGAAACAAGCGATGAGCAGAATGCCGGACAAGATGACATTGATCCAGTGGATCCATGCCAGGCCCAGGTTTCCAGCTATGTAGCCGCCGGCAATGCCACCAAGAACAGGGCCTATGCAGATGAAAACCGTATAAAACCCCTAAGCATGTAATGAGTCTTAAGCACTGCGATGATTCTTGATCCTTTAAGGTATGTATCCTACCATCGCTTTTCCTCTCTGATGTGCAAAATAGATTTCGCCTACGACATTCGGTGCAACTAGCAATACCATTAGCAATAAAATCTTTTGCTAAGAAGGGGCGATCGGAACTCACTCGTATCGGCTGGAGCGACGCCAACCCCCATGAAAAAGCGGGCAGCAAGAAGACTTCCAAATGATGTAGCGCGTGCGGCCCATACGGAGCATAACATGAGGAGGAGAATGTTGAATAATGTGATGGGCCGGCGGCCAAACGTATTGGCTAACGGCACCCACAGGATATTTGCAGCACCCATCATAAGAACGTTGACCTAATACAGCTTAGCCATCGCATCCACGCAGGTACCTAAATAAAAGTCTCCCATGTAGAAAGAGAACAAAGAAGGGTGAATATTATACTCATATCGAGCACGAACCGCGACGAGATGACCCAGCTTCCCAATAGAAACGGGTGGATTGAAAGCCATTGGAGTGGCATATAATGGAAACGCGCTGGCAATTGAGCCAGAAGTAAAGTTTCCAATGGCGGCATATAGTGACATAACCAAAAGGACGGCGAACTTGCGCCAGCTCGGCCAGTTCAACGGATCCAGCGGGTTTTCTGATGGCTGGGGAGACAGAACCACTTCGCCATTGTTTTTGAGATGTGTTCTACCAGCGGACTCTTGGGAATATACTAGATTAGGGAAGATTTGGTGAATGTTAGTCAACTTAGTAGTCTAGGAGGCGTGAGTCGTGCTGTTGTGCCCAAGCTACTCACTTGATAGAAAGATTGTCCCAGGAGGTACTGCATCCTGTACCTCCTTCCGGGTCATAGAAAAAGCGTGCCTAAATCCGCTCATGATGCCTCACAGAAGTGATCGAATATAGGGATCGATTATGCTGAGGTTGGTGAAGCAGGAACTGCTCGCAGCGATATATGCGGAGGTGACAAGCTAATATTGGACCCTCCATCATAGCCTTTGGCAGCAAGTGGGGCACCGCTACCCCGGATTCACATGGGCTCTCATTTGGCAGCATAGATGATGCGTGAAGGTGTTGAACCTAACTGCGGGGATAGTTAGGGTATGCATTTCGGCTTTTCTTGAGGGCTCGGCTCCACACCCGCAACGCCAAAGCCGATGATGTCCACATATAGCTCTACCGAAGCATCTTTCTCAACATGAACGCTGACTTTATTTGATACTCGGTGGATGGTCAGGGTCAGATCTGTACCCACCCACCCGAGCCGTTACAGTCGAGCTAATGTGACGAGAGATATCTCCAACCCAAAGAAAGGGCAAAGAGGTTGTAAAACCAACTCTTGGTAGAGTACGAAGTGGACGCATGAGCCCGGGTAGCTGTACTACATAGTCGTCTCGCACGGATGCTGCTTCTGCGAACATCGATCACATATGTTTTGAGTCTTTGGGACTAGTTTACGCCTTTCCTCCAGTAACAGCAAGTAAAGCACTCGCATGCTGCCCACGTGCCGAAACACCCGCTCCTGCTCCAGGGTTTTGGGTCAGCAGCATTCAACGCTATGTAAGTCTTATTCTTGGGTCTGCTCAACTCATCATGTGTGGCGTTCAATTTTTATTAGTCCCTAGATGACTGCATAAGGTACGCTTCAACAGAATCAATAATGAATCCACAAAGCTAGTCAAGTATGGAGATGTGCATACCGGAGCGTCTAGTCCCCCTACGGTTGATGAATACAGTCATTACAATTGGCTGTCGATAATAGAATGGCTTTTCTATACCCATGTGGGTATAGCACGTCCTGACTCCCGACTCTGGCCTAGAACAACAGATGCTTCGGGTTACGTTCCTACTTATGCACCACAGGAAGGAAGGTCCCGAGGTGCTGATATGGCGACTATCAATCCCTATATCGCTTTCCAGAGTTAAGCATGCTTCAAAATACTTGCCATTGGAGACTGATTCTTCTTCAAAGAAAAGCAGAAAGCAGCAGGAACCGCCACGGGTGGATCTACGACAACGAGTAGGTCGGTCGAATGATGCGTCAAGTTCGGGATGTGGAGAGCATCGGGTCCAATCTAGAACGCCGGCTTCTACTCTCCGCATTTGAACCCCGGAAAGCGAAGGATCTCCGCGTTTTCAGGAATCACATATCAATCGGCTAGAAAAGAAGTAAAACTGCCGATGTGGGTCTGCGAGCTCAAGAGGGATTCATTGATCTCCTTTCCAAGCACATTCGCGGACACTGGAAGTTCATCCTATGTCCACTCCCTTACGAAGCTCTTCTTAAATGTTTGTCAGCCTTTCACGATCGCTTGGCGTAGTTAGACATAACAACGTGTAAAATGGAGTGAAGCAGTAAAGGCTATGCAGAATGGCGGCTTGGAGAGCCTAGCTATATGTGATGAGGTAGCGTAGCAGCAGGAAGAGACTTGGTCAAGCTGTTTTTATTGAGCGCAGCCTTATTGCTCTGGCACTTACTGAATCGTCGTGCCCAGTAATCTCTCAATGGTAGAGAAAGAAAATGAGAAAAGAACAGAAAAAATGTTGACATAACCCAAGTGCGTTATCCCAAAGCGACTATGGACAGCTCATATATATATATTTGGTAGAGGTACAAGTTGAAAGGTAGGTTAAGCCCCGGTCCGGGTAGTATTTTTTCGCAGGGAGGTCGCATACGATGCGGGCCACTATTAAATAGTGTCTTCTTAAAGTGTTAAGCATCTGGATATACTACAGGATTCTGCATAGCTTTAAACAGGCGCGAGAATGAAGTGTTCGATGGCCCAAAACCCCAGCACGATGGCGCTGACTCAGCGGAAGTCAGAAACCCGAAGTTCCGTACTCCTTGTATGCCCTACTGCACGGTAGCCTTGTCCAATGTCTACAGTAAAAGGATCGCAAGAGAAAAAAGAACCGCTTCTAAAACAATATTAGTCCTTCGCGGAAGGAACCTAAAGATATTCAAGTTATGCACTGTTAAACAAGATCTGGAGTTCGTACCATAAGATTCATCTTGAATCCTCTCAACCTTAATACATTACGATGTTTTCGCTAAGTCGAAAAAGAGTCTTCGACAACAAGTGCCAGTGATAGCTAGGTATAGCTTGCTGTATACGATATACAAATATAAAAGAATCTCGATACTCGTATTCTTAAGTCTGGAACTCTGGGATCTACTGATTTTTGGATAACGTGATATAAAATTACATATCGAAGCTCAGCCACACTTCTCCCAGGAGCCCCACACATGAAGATCATATCCGCACTGAGTATACTTCTACACCTTCAAATGCCCGATTTGGTGCTATAGAGCTTTGGATTATGTGTTTCATCATATTTGGTACATCCTTCCGGAAAGAAGCAGGTTCCGAGTGCTGAGAGAACTATAGTGGAGAATGTGCCTCCTAAAGAATATATAAAGGCCGGAAAACCCTTTTCAGATCACTCATAGCATCGAGCAATTTAGCGCCTCAGATCAAGAGATTGAACCATTACGGATACCTCGTGCAGCAGCAATGGCAACCTCCGTGGCATCTACCATTAGGGACCAATACCCCCCTAGCGGGTTGTCCATCCTCATTACGGGAGGTGGCATTGGTGGCCTCACCTTTGCGATCGAGGCATATCGTAAGGGCCATGATGTCCGCCTCATAGAAAAGCGCCCAAATTTCGATGGTTACGGTAAGTACTAGTCTGGTGTTCATGAGTCCCAAAACTAATAAAACAATGGAAACAGGAGATCTTCTGATGATAGAATGCAACGCCCTCCACAGCATCAAGAATTGGCCCGGGTTCTATGAGCGATTGCAGACCATCTCGTACAAGACCCAGCGAAACATCAAGAAGTATGACGGGACGTGGGTTGGAACCTGGCCGCTAGGTGATGGAAAGGACATATCAATGGCCTTCAACCGATCTGAGCTTCACTGTGCGTTGTGGGAGTATGTTCAAGAGCTAGGTATTCGTGTCGATTTCTTAACTACTGTTGAGGACTACTTCGAAACGGACGAGGCAGGTGGTGTTGTTCTTGCCGATGGGAGCACGCTCACAGCCGATATTGTCGTTGCCGCCGATGGCGTCGGTTCCAAGGCATGGTCTTTGGTCCTGGGAAAGAAAGACGTTCCTATTAGCTCCGGATTTGCTTGTTACAGGGCGACCTTTCCCACTGCACCAGCACTTGAGAATCCGATCATTTCCAAGGAGTTTGAAGGGTACGTCGATCGTGCCTCAATTCATGTAGGCCCTGGCGCACATATAGCCGTGGGCAAAACCTCAAGGCAGATTTGCTATATGTTGACACACAGGGTATGTCAGATCAAAATCTTAGGCATGCATACATGCTCCTGGTGCGCACGCAGACTGACGATTCTATACACACAGGACGACCACAATGCTGAGGAAGACTGGGATAAGACTGTCTCCACTCAGAAGGCCTTGACATACATTGAAGGATGGGAGCCTTTCCTGACCGAGCTGATCAAGGCTACGCCCAATAACCGTTGTACGGACTGGAAGTTACTGTGGCGCAACCCTCAGCCGAAGTGGGCTTCGCCTAAGGCTCGAGTCATTCAGCTTGGCGATTCGGCACACTCCTTCTTGCCAACCTCTGGTAGTGGAGCGGCAATGGCCATGGAAGACGCGTACTCCTTGGCAACTTGCCTACAATTGGGCGGCAAGTCCAACTTCGCCTTAGCTGTGCGAGTTCATAACCATTTGAGGTATGCAGTATACGGATTAAACACTTCCTGGAATTGTTATATTAACACCGTTTGCGCAGATTCGAACGTGTGTCGTGCGCCCAAAAAATGGGATTCCACCACCGGGAGAAATTCCACAACACCGACTGGGATGCGGTAGCGAAGAACCCGGATATTTTCAGTAAGACTACTGCTAACTGGATTATGCGCCATAATCCGGAGCAATACGCCTACGATAACTATGGCAAGTGTGCGAATCATCTCTTGATCGGAGCTCCCTTCCAGAACACCAATGTACCTCCTGGCTATACCTACAAGCCGTGGACCGTCAAGGAGCTCATGGACGCTTCAGACAGACATGAGCCTGTGGTTGATGAGGGTGATTGGTCGTGATCATGGTCCAGTACAACACTTGATCAACCCATATGTACATTGGCTGCTCTGGTTCGGTCCGTGTTGAAAAATTATGCTGTTGACTTTATGTCATTTGTCTTAAAGACGAGGTCAGTGGTTGCCATATTGCACTTCTTTATTCGATAGCAAGATTTAATCTTTCCGTAAATGGTTATAGAATAGCAGTGCAATCGAGCGCCAGTTTCATACTTTCCGTTACTTTTGATGAGTAGTCAGTCCATTTGAATTCTTCATCAAGTCCCAATGTTTCCTCTGTACTGAGCCGTGTACTTGAGGGATACCCCATATACTCATTCGACCCCGCAATCACAACAAGCGTCAATACATGATCCAGGAGCTGCACTGTTATGGTCTTACTCGGTGCATCCTTTGGAGTAGAATGTATGCTTTAAGATGACCTTCTAATGGAAGGTTTTATATCAGGATACAGGAAGCTGGTGGCGTCAGAATGAGATGCAGCCAACAGAGCAGAAAAACTATACATCAAAGCCAGTATAATACATGTTTCCATGGAGATTGTAAGCCCTTGATAGGTACAATAGGTAATAGCTCAATCAAAGTTTTGGACGATTAAAAGCCCCCCTAGTCTGAATCCGCCATGAACTAATCCTCTGAACCCTTAACCACGACAGGAAAACTGCCACTCTCAACTTGCCCACCATCCTCCACCCAGACGAGGCAGTATACCCCATCATTATCTGTGGCCTGTGCCCAGAACTGTGCTTGGAGCTCTGTGTTATTATTATAGACCAGTTGAGTGGCGAAGAGCGCGAACCCCGTGACCGTTCCGTTGATGGCAGCAGCCCGGGCAAAGGGCATAACACCGATGGCGTTGTCGTCCTCAGGCTTGATGTAGAGTGAGCCGGCTCGAGTGCCGTTGACGAAAGATCCGTTGACAATCCAGCATTCATCGGTAATAGATGGGAGGTCCCAGTACATCGGAGTGAGGTCAGCCGACTGGTTGTCCGGGTTTTGGGCGATGTAAAGCAACCCTACCATGAGAGACTCAATCGATGTCTATGGGAGAAGAGCAGGTAGGTGGAGTTGTCAAGGTAGAGAGAATACGTACCGTCGTTAACCCCATATGCAATAGGCCATGCCGATGAGTTTGCGCCGTAAGCGTAGAGAGTCGCATTTTGCTCAGAACCACGCTTCACGTGGTCATTACGAGCAGAGCAACGTCCCACCTGTATGGCGAAAAGATGGTATAGGAGGCTCGACCACTGCATGTTTCCGCGAGCAGGACATATACTAGGACAATGACTTGCCAGGCTGAATTATTGTTTGCTGTCGACTAAGGGAGGCCTCAAGAGCGCACGTATGAACTTGATAAAAGATTAGGAAACAACAGGCAATACCTCAGGGGTCGACTTGATGGTAGCCCATGCCATAATCTTACTACGTGTACTTCCCGGGGAGCTCGGAACTGTCGATCAGCATATCCATAGCTTAGACTCTAGGAGTCGACAGTGAGTTTCTTCTCGACGCATGTTCCATGATATGGGCGTTGTACCTGAATCCGTATGTACAGGGACACGTAATCCTCTCCAACGAAAATCGTGGATTATTTATGATCTTCATGGATTAGTCGCTCGTGGGTAAGATAGGGTTGGCTGCCCGCCTCCCTAGGGCTTAGCATTAGCCTCAAGCACACTATAGAGATAGTCTTAAAAAAGCTTAAAATAGCTCCTCCAATGGCTTATACATTTGTGGGTCTAACGCGGCTGATAATTTGGTGGCCACGTACTCAGGAAAGTGGGCTCCGGATAGGACTATGTCGATGATCCGTGGATATAATCATACCCGTCCACTCCCAGCCCATGAAAGCAACTACGTAAGTCGGCGGCTCCACTTACGACGTGTACTCCGTAATATCCTATTTTCAAGCCCAGCTCCGCAGGCCTCATCGAAAAGGGGATTTAGACTAGGGAGGATCGAACGTGCTACAGAAATACTGGTACTGCATACACAGACCTCCACCTAGCTAACCACTCTCTCCTCATTCTCTTTAAGTTTTCTATACGAATCAGGATACTTGGTATAGGCTTATCAAGCTCTCTGTTTGGGTGGGATAAGCTAGACAGAGACGCTGCCAGGATAATGTGTCCCAAAACTCCTGGTATGGAAGTCAATGGTGGGACCCATAGCTCTAACACATCCATAAGGGATACTAGAGATTTGCAGATCTAGACCTAACATAGATTACCGCTGGGCGACTATCGATTAGTTCATTTCGCGGCCTTCCAACGAGACTATAATTCTGTAAATGTGTAGCCCCATTACACGGTTCCGCTCAGCCCTATGGAGAATCGCAATGAATTGAGTTTCTGTAGAAGAAGGCACAGGCTTTCCAATGGTCTTAATAACAGTAAGGGGCGTTTGTTGGTTCACACTTCAATTTTGCTTTTCATTCTCTCTACCCCGTTCTGACTGGACTCACATTCCTTCGACTTCCCTACCCTAGCCTACTCAGTCATTTGCTCATTATTGCTTACCATCGTTTACGTGTTTTGGCACTTCGTACAGCTGCCTGTAATTGTATAATGTTTCTTCGATCATTTCTATTATTGGCATCTGCCATCCCACCTCTGGCGCTTGGAGCGTCACTACAATCTAGTACCCGTGGTACAGGTTGCACCCACGGCCCTTCAAACCGAGCATGCTGGAACGATGGGTATGACCTATCGACCAACTACTATGAGGATGTACCAGATACGGGTGTGGTTCGCGAGTATTGGTTCAATATCGAGAATACTACCGCCGCTCCTGATGGTGTCGAGCTGCCCGTTCAGCTCATCAATGGCTCCTTTCCTGGGCCCACGATCATTGCGGATTGGGGTGACACGATTGGTAAGAGAATCACTATGCCTGAATTGAATTCTGAGCACTAATGTCGCTAAATGAAGTCGTCCATGTTACAAATGCACTACAAACAAATGGCACTGGGCTCCACTTTCATGGAATTCGCCAAAACTGGACCGACCAAATGGACGGTGTCCCCAGCATCACTCAATGTCCGATAGCTCCAGGTGATTCCAACACTTATAGATGGCGAGCAACTCAGTATGGCACAGGCTGGTATCACTCTCACTTCTTCGTCCAAGCGTGGGATGGCGTCTTTGGAGGAATTGTCGTGAATGGTCCAGCAACAGTGAACTATGATGTCGATCTCGGGCACTTGTTTTTGAATGACTGGTACCACGTCCGTAGTCCCCGCAAGCTTGGTACTGAGTATAAAATCAATCTTTTGCTAACTACGGCGTCTCAGAAAACGGCAGATGAACTGGTTTTGGAAGCATCAACCGGGGGTCCACCAACCGCCCCGAACGGTCTTATTAACGGGACCAACACCTACGGCTCCCTAGGTTCCCGTTTTGAGACTACGTTTGACGCCGGAACCAGATATCGTATTCGCCTCGTTAATGCTGCCGCAGACAACCACTTTCGCTTCATGATCGATAACCACACAATGGAGGTGATTGCAACAGACTTCGTCCCCATTCACCCGTACAACACAACCCAGCTGAGTATCGGCATGGGCCAGCGGTATGATATTATTGTTACCGCCAAGGAGCTAAATAGCGGTAACTTCTGGTTGAGAGCAATTCCACAGGAAGCATGCTCGGAGACCGATGCGGTAGACAACATCAAGGGCATCATCCGCTACAATAGCTCGTCTACTGCTGAGCCAACCACATCGGCGTACGCCTATACAGACAGCTGTTCCGACGAGTCACCATCCAATCTCGTCCCATATCTGGCTATCAACACATCCGAGAGCTACGTGTATAGCACTAGCGAAGACGTTGCAGTTCAGGTTACCGAGAACGCCTTGCTGTGGACAATGAACAAGACATCGTTCCGCACCCAGTGGGATTACCCGACCCTCATGCGCGTAGCAGAGCATAACCATACGTGGACTGCAAAGGAGCGGATCATCCACCTCCCATATCGAGATGAGTGGGTATATATGGTGATTCATTCGCCCTTTGCTCAAGACCACCCGATGCATCTGCACGGGCATGATTTCTGGGTTCTCGGCTCGGGGTACGGTGAATTTGATTCCTCCCAGGCAGATGGCTTAACGTTGGTCAATTCTCCTCGCAGAGATGTTGCTATGATGCCTGCCAGTGGCTATTTAGTTATTGCGATCAAGACAAACAATCCCGGTGTAAGTTTCACTTTTCCGCCCATGTATCTATTCAATCAGTACATTAACCGCCTCATCAAATCCTAGGCATGGCTCATGCACTGCCACATTGCCTGGCATACGTCCGAAGGCTTTGCAGTACAGTTGCTAGAGCGGGCTTCAGAGATTAGTATTGATCACGATACGCTTAACCGCACCTGCGCAAATTGGAAGAGCTATGTCGCTGCTCAAAGCGTAGTCCAGCATGATTCGGGTGTGTGAACGAGGCGTAAAGTCCTACTAGATTAGTTGTACGATCTACACTATCTCCAAATCGGATTGTTCGTGAAGTTAGACATACCTTGGTAGTGTAGATAACTAGTTTGGTTATATAAGTATAATGATTCTCTTCTTAACACATCATATGGAAAGAGCAAATCTTTGTTCTGTCTAGGACAAAGTAGTGTATACTCTAAGGAACATGGGACAACAGATGCCGCAAAAAGCGAGCTAAGGCAGCCACACCCTCAACATCAGCCTGCCAAAAGTCGAGCATCTTAACCGTCGCCTCCACCGCTTCATCCCAACCAACAGGAAGAAGATCTCGCATGCTAGACCTTGCGACAGCGAGCAAAATGCATGCACTTCTGGCAGACGTCCGTAACATCAGCCAGGTTCCATGATGTCGGTGATAAAACCCGACCCGATTGACATCCAATCTCTCCAAATGGGCCTGAAGGCCCTTTGCAACCCACCCCTGCGCTGTTTGTCCCAGCGGGATATTATTCACCGCGCAGGCGATATATGGCCAAGTGATCAGTTCATTGACATATGTTGATCGGCCTTGGAGTATGAAGCGAAGAACATCGGTTTCGGGGGTTTGGCAGGGGGGGTCGGCGATGCTGACCGTGGATGGTAAGGAGTGAAGACAGGCGACCAGTTGTTGTTTATAAATCTCGCTGATGTCAGTTAGACCATCGGGAGTGTTGCTGTTTGGCTCGGACAGACGAGTAGTCATATCTTTCCTAATCTCTGTCTCAAGTCGCCAGAGAGAGATCTCGGAGAGATAAAAGTACCACGCGCGGAGGATCTCCTCATCATCTGTAAGGGGTAGAGTCGGGAAGCGCTGGGGCGGCTCCAAGGAGATTCGAGTACCGAAGTCAGGAAGGCCTAATTCCCAGCGGAGCTCTCGTTCGGATTTCCATGATGACCAATAGATGCTCTCTTCAGCTGGTGTACCTGTCTGGGTGGCTTCGCCCATGAACTTGAAACTCTGGCATACGGCTAATGCCTGCAAAAACGACCGCCATGCATCGAAGGGTCGGAGGCAGGACATTAGATACACACCGGCGAAGAATAAACATTGAGCCTGGACAACGCCTGCGGAGTCTAGGGTTGCTCCAATACGCTTCAACGCTGCTGTGAACAGCCTGCGACCAGGAGACGCACGCAGCTCCTCGGCAGAGATGGAGGGGGCCAAGAAAGGGCCAGTAATCGCCCCGTTCGCACAGACTAGTAGCGCCAGGCAGGATTCGGAATCCCAGCTTGGGCCTTCTAGAGAGACTTTACGAACAAGACGACGGATAAATGGCTCGTCGAGCACTGGGTTCTTCGGATGAACGTGGGCAAAAAAGCTGTCCAGGTATGCATTGGTGATGCCCGGATTTAATTCATCGCCATCCAAAGAGGGTTGAGCGGGCGAGGTATGGTCGCTTTGTGGACTGGGAATATGAGAGCTTTCGGTGGCTTGGTAATTGATATCCTGCAAGATCGGCCATTTCAGTACATCATCAAGATCCTCCGGAAGCAAGCTATCTGGGTGCTGAGACTCCTTGGCAACCGTATAGGCTGTATTTGAGTCATTCTCGGCGTTGAGTGTTGGCAAAGGTACCAGATGTGAGCTAGGCTGTTGTTGTTGTTGCTGTGGTTGGATCGAATCGATCTTCTGTTCGAGTGTGTCTAGGCGTTCGAGAATCGCGAGGCTCGCCGGGTCAAAGGTAGACAACGCCGTGGGATCGAAGACACATTCGGCGCCGGTCTTTTCGCAGAATGAACAGCGGGGTTTCTTCTGGTCGCATTTTGTGCGTCGGGAACGGCACACTTGACAGGCAGTGACGGCTCTTTTGCGGGGATACGCCGCGCTGCTTCTACTGGTGGGAGCTACTCGCTTCATCTTCAGGTTTATGTACTGCTACATAACGCGGAGTGTCGGGAGCGCGGTTAAATACTTAAAAGGATTAAATTGCCCCGCACTTTGCGGGGATGATCAGCAAGAGAAACAACATGGTCTTGGTCTAGACTACTAAGATCCTGGTGTAAAAGTTATGTGGCTAGACTAAAGACACAGTCGTGCCTACAGAACCCCCATCACCAGCGAATGATGCCACTTCCAGTTGAGCTTCCTTCGTCCGGAGGGTAAAGCTACCGACCTTCCATTGCTGTAACGACCTGGTAGAAGCCAAGAATCTCATGGTAGTCTTCTGCCCCACCGCCAGATCCACGGGGGCAAAGCCAAGGAGCACGCGAGTCGGGAAATCTGGAATGCTAGTCACGGCATATACTTGTGCGATGAACCGTCCAGGCCTGTTTCCTGTGTTCTGGACATTGACCGCGATCTGAATGGACTCAGTATCGACTCTTTCGGCGACTATATTGTCCACGTCAAAAGTTGTGTACGACAGCCCAAATCCGAATGGAAACGCGGCCTTGACCCCTAGCTTATCGAGCATATGCTGTCCAAACCACCGGTTATAATGAATCTCTGCTGCGTCCCGGTCGAAGAAAGGAAGATGCGCTTCGCTGGTGGGAATGGAGAAGGGGAGCCTGCCACTCGCATCCACCTTTCCTAGAAGTACGTCGCCAAGACCATGCCCACCTTCACTACCGCTGTACCAGCTAATCAAGAGGGCTGGCACTTTGTCCTTCCATTCTTCCATAATCACAGAGCCCGCCGTAATGACAGATACTACAGTACGCGGATTGTAGGCAGCCACTGCGGATATCAACTTCACGTCCTCATCGCGGAGTCTTAGTGAGGTCCGATCACCGCCAGCTCCTGCCTCGATCCCACTATTACCTCCTTTGTCGGAGTTACCCTCGAAGATATCTAGAGTCTCGCGCTCTTCCACAGTAGTTGTCGGTGGAAGCGTGTCTCGCAGGGCTGGGTTGTCCTGAAGGGCTGGTACAACGTACTCGCCTTCGTCCTCGTGGGTATAGCCCACAATGCAGATCACGACATCGACCTGAGAGGCAAGCTGCTCGGCTTCGTTGATTGAACCCGCAAAAAGCACTTCTGTACCTGGCAGCGCCGCTCGGATTCCGTCGAGTGGCGTGACTACGCCGGGCGGAAACACTTGGGAAGATCCCCTATCCCCAGTGTTGGCGATGTTCGCGAGGCGACCAACAACAGCAACACGAGACAACGATTCACCCTGAAGCGGAAGCACAGGTCTCCCATCGACAGTGTCGTTCTTTAGGAGGACCATAGACCGAGCAGCGACCTCACGCGCCAGTGCTCGATGCTCGTCGCAAAACACCACGTCGGGACTCGGCTGACTATCCTCCGTACGCACGGTAAACTCGATCTGCTTCCGAAGGATCCTCTCGCAAGCACGATCGACGTCTTGCCAGTCCAGCTCTCCCGATTCCAAAGCGAGGGGCAACTTCCTGGCTCTCTGTTGTCTGAACGGTGCCTCGATATCCATGCCATTCTTCACGGATGCTGCCGCGTCGCGCAAGCCGAAGATAAAGTCGGACATGACCAACCCATCAAATCCCCACTGATCCCGTAAAATCTCCGTCAATAAATGTCGGTTCTGCCCGGCCCACTCGCCATTGACAGAATTGTAGGACGACATCACGGCAGCCACACCTCCCTCGACAATGCGCCGGAAGTGTGCTAAATAGACTTCATGCAACACCGCTTCCTCCACACTCACGTCGACCCGAAAGCGCGCGTTCTCCATCGAGTTCAACGCATAGTGCTTCACACATGCCATGACATGTTTCTGCACACTCTGCGTCAGCGCCAATCCAAATTCTCCCAAAAGAAGTGGATCCTCTCCGTAGGTCTCTTGAATGCGACCCCAGGCGGGATGCCGCGGGAGATTCACGCAGACACCGGCAAAGTAGTTCGCGCCTTGGGCTTTGGCTTCGCGACCGATGGCATCACCAACGCGACGTTCCAGCTCAACGTCCCAAGTGGCGCCCCGAGCCATGGGGACCGGAAATGCCGTGGAACTCCCCATGACTACGCCGCGGGGGCCGTCGGTGAACTTGATCCCAGGAATCTGTTTCCTGGGGGTGGCCCCGTGAACGTATGGAGTTCGGTTGTAGCGGTCGCATAGTATCGACCGTAAACCGGGCCAGAAATCGACATCCCCATCGAGCAGTGAAAGACGCTCCTCTTTTGTTAGTTGGGATAGAAGAGTTTCGGTTGTTGCGGCCAGAGACTGGCCAGCTTTGACGTCGGCGATAGCGTCGCTGAAGGTATATTCTGCATGGGAGCCCATTGTGAATATACTTTCTGGAGGTGTAGTAGCATATCTTTGAACCTGTTTGTATGGCCATATTTATATTTCCATGATAGCGATAGCCTGTATCGGAAGGCGGGGTATGGATGTCAAAAGCTATCATGCATGGTGGTAGTGTATCCCGATACTCCGCGCTTTTTAGCCAAAATGAGTCGTATTTACCCATTACCTCTCATGCATGCCCTGCGATGTCATTGCTTTCAGACAATAAATCATTGCATACAGGATCTACAGAGATATTGGAAACTAGCTAGCCGCTCCACAGAAGGACGCCATACCTTAGAAGCATTCAGTCATGTTATCCTATATCATTGCTTCATGGTATTGTGCTTGGAGGTTTTGAGGTTCTGTGTCATATGGCCTATGTCTCATCTGATGTCTTAGATAACTTTCCATAATTTATATAGGTTTTTGTTGTATATGATCATGTCACACAGTACATCAGCTTATTCACTTGGTATTAGGATGCTTGAGCAAGAATCCTATCCTCGCTCTTGTCGTAGGTATATGCCCTTCCTTACGTGAACTATACTTCCACAAAGCTATACCACTACCTCGTAGGTCCCCATCTTTCGCGGTGGCACCCGACTACGAAACAAAACATCTATCTCTTCATACGTTTTCCCCTTCAGTTCAGGAATATAAAAGAAACACACTAACGTCGTGGCCAACGACATTCCCCCGAAAATAAACCCGACTTTCCCTTTGAGATTCTGTGGCCACACGTTAGTGATTCGATAGACGAGTGAGGATATGACAGGCAAAAGGCTCACCCCGGAATCTGGATTGACCATATACGGCACCACAAAATTCATAACAATACTCCAGACTGCTTGAGTAGCGGTCGCCAGCGCTGTTGTTTTCGCTCTTAATTGTAGTGATGACACCTCGCCCAAAAGGACGAAGGCCACTGCACCGATGGTAAGAAAATATACAAAGGAATACACAACGGTGAGTGAGGCCTGAGCCCATTTGGCAGCTCCGGTTGGTATGACGTCTAATATCCCGATCAGGAGAAGCAGGGCCGTGCAGCCAACCATTCCGCCGAGGAATATGGGACGACGACCTATGCGGTTGACCAGGAACCAGGAGCAGAAGTTTCCAGCTACGCCGCATGCGGTGACGCCAACGCCTAAATCAAAGGCGCTCGAAGTACTAACACCTGCTAATTGGAAGAAGTAAGTGGAAAAGCTGAGAACAAAGACAATCCCGGCTAGATGCTGGCAGGTAAAAGCCCCGATCGAGATCAGTGTGCGGATTCGGTCGGTGCCACGGAAGGCGGAGATGTAGCTCGGAGTCGATGCTTCTCGTTCTGCATTCACTGTGTTCTGGATTGTGGTTAAGGCTGAAGTGATGTCGGTTTCCGTCCCAAAAAGCGCTTTAAGTGAATGCTTGGCTTCGTCGATGCGACCTTGCCGCACGAGATAATACGGAGATTCTGGAGAAAAGATGCTTCCGGTGAGGAGAATGACAGAAAAGAGGATTTGAACAAGGAAAGGTCCCCGGAAGGCCCAGACATCATTGCGATTGCCGAACCCTTTTGTGGCCGCGTTGGAGGCGAGTTGGCCAACTGCAATTGCTAGATTGATGCCCGCTGAGGAAAGACCACGGAGAACGACGGGAGCGATTTCTGAGCAAGTGATCGGCCCTAGAGTCAAGTAGAATCCAACACCGAATCCCAGGATGAGCTTGCTAGCGATAAACGCCCCTGCACTGCTTGAGAAGGTCTCGCCGAAAATACCGCCCGTAGCGATCACAACTCCCACGGCCAGACTCTTCTTACGCCCAATGCGATCAGCCACATAGCTGCAAAGAAACCCGCCGAAAAACTGTCCAACGGATGATATGACATTAAAGGCACTGAGCCAGTTGGCGGGGATGACAGGGTTCCCTTGGTACACATATCTACTGCTCTTAGTGGCGGGCGTAATGAGAACAAGAAATAGCATAAGAGTTACCCGTAGTATTCACGAAATGCCGGTACACTGACCATGGCACCATTTACCTGCGTGTCAAACCCCCCTTATATAGTCAATTCAGGCCTACAGGTTTAGCGAATGCAAGAACGACTTACATCCCAAAGCACACATGCACCAGAACACCGACCACCCAATGATTTTTGGATGTCGTCTGAGCAGTTGAGCAAAAGTCAGTTTCTGCTCATCATGGCACTCCTCAGGCACAGGTGTCTTGATAGCGTCCAGCTCGACATGCTCAACAGATATTTTCCCCTGGACTGACATGATAACGATTCGTAGTGGTAATGATATTGTAGAAAATGTCACCTCGCTGATAACCCCGTTGCTGATGAGGCCACCTCACTGGGACATACTTATTCCCCGCCTCGTTCTCTGTAAAGACTGAAGCATAAATAACACACCAACGAATAGCGAACCTAAAGTGGTGAAGCTCCTGTGGAGATGGTGTCACTAGACACTACCCCAGATCTTGGCTGTGATCCCGATACTCCCCAATAACCCTATTGCTTTCCCGATACTCCGCATGCCGTCGATCGTCATGCTTTGATCTATCCCGACACTCCGCGACAATCCTAGGGCATCATCGGACATATCGAGCTATTACTATCATACGGTGCTGCCTCAGACTGAGACACCCCGAAAACTGTCTCATCAAGATATCAAGGTATATACCTCTAACGATATAAATATAGCTGTTACTCCTATTATGCATTTGCCAAAACGACCAGGTCTCAGTCTTGAAAAAATATATCGTGATAATGTGGAAATTTGGAGTATTTGCCGTCTTTCTACCTCTTATTTCCTGTCAGGTTATCAGCAATCCCAAACCTGATCCTTTCACTGACTTCACCAATTATATCATCTGGTATCCCGAAACCAACGCCGTGCAATGGCACACGCTGTACGCTCGCTCGCTCCAGCTGCCAGACGAGTCTCTACTTATTACGTGGGAGAACTACCCCAAAGAGCCACCACTGGTGAACCATCCCATCTACAAATCCGTCGATGGAGGTTCAACCTGGACCAATTTCTCCGCGATCACTGACGAGAAAAATGGCTGGGGAATGCGGTTTCAACCTGAGCTGTTCACCTTGCCAGTAGGCTTCGGTGGATACGCTGCAGGATCTATTCTTGCTGCGGGTGTATCGGCCCCGTTCAGTCTCGAGGGTGGCGTCTATATCGACCTCTATATCAGTGAAGATGAGGCCGCAACATGGACATTTGTTAGCCACATCGCCTACGGCGCCGGCCCAGAGACCATCACCAACGGCAACGCCGCCCTCTGGGAACCCTGGTTGATGCTCTATGACGGGCAGATCGTCTGCTTCTTCTCTGATCAGCGCGATCCACTGCACAGCCAGAAGCTGGTCCATGTCAGCACCACTGACCTCCGGCATTGGTCGGACCCCGTCCCGGATGTAGCATACGCAAGACAGGCCGATCGACCCGGCATGACAACAGTCGCGCACATCGAATCAACGGATTCTTACATCATGACATACGAGTATTGTGGTCAGGGTAATTGTGATGTGTATTACAAGGTTGCCTCGTCCCCATTGGAATTCGACTCGGCTGAGGGGATTCCGCTTGTTTCCAATGATACGAACCCGATCACGCCCCATAACACGCCATATGTGATCTGGACACCGCACCCTGATCGGACGGATGGGTCTGGACTGATTATTGTCAGCGCGCTCAGTCACGAGGTAGTCTTTGTGAATGAGGATTCGGCAGATCCGGATGGATGGAAGACGGTCGATGTGGGTATGTGGTCGGCCTATTCGCGGAGTATGAGGATAATCACCCTTCAGGGTGAGAAGAAACTGCTTTTTGCGAATGGAGGCAATATGGGCAATCCGGAGGATAATTCAGTTGCGTGTGGTGTCGTTGAGATACCTACTTAGGACTATTGACGACACAAATAGGTACCAACTGCTAAGGAAGCTAGACAACTGTAGTATACATGAATATCCACAGATTTGATCTTACAAGTGGGGTCTCAAAGGGATAAAACAATCGATATGTATATTTATATTATTACAAGAGCGAGTGTGCTTGTGTACCTGTGGGTTTGGGCTGGTTTAATGTTGAGTACACAAACCTTTCGAACTCGGTAAGCAGCTGAACAGACTGTTGGTCTCCCATAGGTACAAGCTGAGATAAATATATGCCAGCGACGCCATTTTCAATATCGATCCACTGGAGTTATTAAAAGAGTCAGCTAGGATCTTCATTTGGCACATTAGAAGGACTTACCCAGTAGCAATTCGGTATACCAGACCAGGTGAGCGAATGTGACCCACGCTGCTCGGGGACCGCAGCGGTGTTAACAAGACCACCAAGCCCAAAGCTAACAGGTACGTCGTGTGGCACAGCATTCCAAATTGCATTCCGGACCGGGGGCGGGTACTCATCCGGTTTGCTGAGGCAAGTGGCATCTCCCAATTGTGGCTGGAACATGACCTTGATAGTCTCAGGCCGTAGCAGCTTCTCAGTGAGAACACCGCGGTAGATCTTGAGCATCGCGCTGACTGTTGCGTAAACACCGCCACCCCCCTGGTCCTCTGTAATTGGGTCGGGCATTACAGGATTCTTTTCCTCTTCTAGGCTCTGACCCACTCTCTCCCAGTTCTTAGCCTTCCGCGCCCGAAGGTCCTCTCTTTGGTCGAGATGAAAGGTAACGTCTTTAGCGGAAACAACATCGAATATATGTTGCTTCATGTATTCCCCCAGCCTCATGGAAGTGACTCGCTCGACCTATAAGTTTGTATCGTCAGCTACCAATCCCTACTGAGTCAGAAGTTTCAGAGTTTACCGCGACTCCAGCCCAGTCAACGCTTGGTGAATACAGCCAGCGTTTGCCAGGTTCGAATACCAGGAAAGGGTGATAGGACTCTTTCTGCACATTCTATCAGCTGCGTCAATCAGAATATGGGGTGTCTACTAACAACAGTCTGCTGAATCAGAGGTCGTTCTCCTTGTAGTTGTTGGTAACGACCCAAAAGCGGGTGCATGAACACATAGGCCATGCCACTGGTGTGAGTCAACATGTGTCTGGGAGCCGTTAACATGTGAATAAATCTAATCGTACCTTGAGCGCAGTATGTAGATGACTTACCGAAGAGTAATGGCCTTAGTGGCCGGTCGAAAGATGGGTTCGTCCTTCTCATTGAAGCCTGTTAATATTTGGGCATCTTGCCACTCCGGTAGCACATTACTGATGTCGCCATCTAGGTCTAATTGCCCTCTTTCAACACACTGCATCACAGCAACGGTAGTTAGAAATTTTGTGCCGGAGGCGATCCAATGTACGGCATCAATGTCCGCAATGTCGGCCGGGTCATCCCCAAAAGCCTTAGCGTAGTGAAAGGATCCTTGATCGTTGATGATTAGCACACGCGGAGCATTGATAGCACAAGGGACTTCCTAGGTGCTATACCATCTCTATTAACGGCGCCCAACGTGACCCGAGGGAGGCGCTGCTTGTCTTCCCCGGATGGGTTCCGGATAGAATTGACGGTTTCATCGAACGAGGTCATGGTGACAAAGCGGCTTCTGAGTGCTGGTGAGGAAGGATTCGTTGGATTTATTGTCCGCGACCAAGTACATTGATGTGTAGAGTTGGCTGTTAGAGATTAATTCACGTACCTAGCTTATCCAGAGGTAATTATAGATCCATTTTATAATGCTGAACCCCGCGGACGAGGCGGGCACCAGCTGTCTAGAATGCGTGCGTAATTAACGGTCGACAAGGCTAAATGTACGCCCTCATGCTTTCATGGTTTTCAACCATGGTAGCGAGGATCCTTCGCTCCAGGCCCACTTCCGCTACATAAAGTGGTTGGAGGCCTTCCGACGCTACCGTTATATAACTCCTTTAGACCTTAGATAGTTACAGCTAGTGCACGCCAACGGGCACAGCCCCGAGCCAACTGCCGAAGTGCTTTCCCCACATGTTGAATCCACGGGCTTCGGCTATTTCTGGCAAATGTCAAAGGCTTGGACTGTTGGTTGCAATACTTATTTCATGTCTCCCACCATGTGGCCGAGGTGGCTTTACTCAGACTCGGTTGGGCCACAAAGAGGGCATCATACCAACAAACAACTAATAAATCATAGACAACATGATATAAGCTTATGCAACATCCCTCAGCGGTTTATTTCCACGACGCTTATCTATGAGTAGGGCATTAAAGGGCAGCAAAATCTCATGGTATTTTATTGGGCAACGGCTTGTTCTACATACTGTCAATTGGCTGAAATCATCCTCTCCCCCCTTCACATTCTATGCCTCTGTTCTTATTATTGCCATCTCTGTCGCTCGCAATGGACGGTCTTCGCTCCTTCTTTCCCCTTTCTGCTATACTATCATCACAGAACGGTGACAAAGAGCTGTAAATTTTTGGGCGCATCATAGAGACGCAGCGGAACTTGTAAATCCACCGTCCACAACCAAAATCTGTCCAGTTATATATTTGGCCGCATCGCTAGCCAGAAACACGGTAGAACTGGCTACATCGAACGCATCTCCCATGCGCCCCAACGGGACGGGCTGCTGTGTGATCTTATCATAGACTTCTTGCTGGCCGTTGAATTTGAAGTTATCGACCAAAGGTGTGTGGATAAAGCCCGGTACTACTGTGTTCAATCGAACACCTTTTGGTGCATACATGACCGCTGTAACCTTCGTAAACTGAATCACCGCAGCCTTTGCCGCAGAATACGCGACCTGTGGCTTTCCAATGTACCTCAGGCCCGCAATGGAGGCATTGTTAACCACACACCCCGACCCTTGCTTTTCCATTATCGGAAGCACTACATGGCAGGCTAAGTAGACGCTTCTCAGATTAAGGTCGATTTGTTTGTCCCATACATCGGCAGACATGCTGGCTGGATCTCCAGCTACTGTGGCGCCCACGTTATTGATCAAGATATCGATTCGCCCGTACTTCGAAATCACAGCGTCCGCGACCCTTCTGACGTCCTTTTCAGACGTCACATCGGCTTGGGCAATGTCACATTTTCCACCTTCTGCGTGGATTCGTGAAGCGGTGCGCTCTGCTGCTTGGAGATTCACATCGCAACCGAAAACTTGGACACCATTTTGGGCGAGGCTTTGAGCGATAGCTGCCCCATTGCCCCATGCCTCCGAGCCTGGTACGTGTGTTTGGCCAACCCCCATAATCAGGGCGACTTTACCATCGAGATCTGGATATTTTGGGAAATTGGACATTCTGTAAGATTGGTGATGTTTGTTAATTTTCTGGATATTTAAGGGGGTATCTTGCTGTAAACGGGTAGAAACAACAAAGTCCGGAGAAACGTGGAGGTGTTCCTTGAATTGGTACTCTCTGATATTGAATCCGTTGCACCGATGCGTTTATAAGTTATAAATGACCCATGTATTCAAAGCAATGGTCTGTCGTGATTTGAAAAGAGGGCACGTAATCAACCCTCTCGGCCAGTTGTCCGAGTAGCGCTGCGGGGTTGCTTTCTCTTCATGTTGAACATCAACCGGAGTTGTTTCAATTGTCCCCGCGAAGGTCTGAGCCTTTGGAGGTAAAGGAATGCATCCAATAGTTATGGTGCATGGCTGATGAATAGAATATTCTCTTTCTCCAACGCTTTTCTTCCACTCGCTGTAGCAGGCTTTATGCCAGGATTGCCATCTTTCTTGGTTCGGGGCTTCTCCGGGCCCTCAGATATTTACATAACCATTATTCTGAGGCCAGTCGAGTTGATATTCGATATAATAGTAAACAGACTAGCAGAAATACATATAAATACAACACTATAGACAAAAGGGAAAAAAACCTACACATCAGATCTAGTCCAATAGTTTGCCAACATGAGTCCTCCAAATCCACCCATCCAAAGCTCCGTGGCCGAGCTGTTCCACACCATTGAGACCAGCTTCCAGTCAACGAGCCTAGGACCCGATAGTTGGTACCTCCTCACTATTGCCTGTCTATCCGGTAGTCCCGATCCCGAGTTAGCCAAGGAGCTGTATCTCTACGTTATCCAGAAAGAGGAAAATTCCAATCCAGCCGCCCGCCAGGCATTCGTGCGTCGAATCCGTGAAGCCCTAGTCAAATGTGTCTCCATCGTGGGTTGCTGCAAGCCCATCGAGGCCATCATTGCCATAAGTCAGGTTGAGCAGGAAGAGGACAGGGATTACAGTCTGACACGGGAGGACTGGCAATGCGATCAGGCAAACCATGAGAGAGGCATGAGATGGTATCGAGCCATTTACACTCGGGACGAGAAATCTACTTTGGGTCTATTCGATGCGCATCGTGACTTTCAGTGGATTTCGAAGGAAATCACCTATGGCCTGTACCTATCCGATCGCCAAGTGCTAAATGATTTCGAGACTGAGATGATCGTGTTGGCCAGCATTATGATTCAGAACCTGAAAAAGGAGACCCACTGGCATATCAGAGGGACGAGGAGAATTGGGGTGTCAAAGGAAGATACGCAGGTTTTGTGGGACTGTATCCAACGCGTTGCTCGGTTTTTTGGCATGAGAATGAACAAGGTCCCGACCGTTGATGAGGTGGAATATGATGTGTGAATGCAACAAGGCTGATATTATGGTCTAAAAAAGAGACCTTTGATGTTCTCGAAGGATGGCTTTGGGGAAATTCACAGACGCTCAGTAGTTAAGATGGAGTAAATATTTATTAAGTCCATGGATACTCATTATCATTCCAGAGCTGCAACCGGGATACACACAACGTAAATTTGTTTGCCATTGAGCCAGGTCTGCAAGTATGAATCTCTAGTCTTTCCCAATCTATCACACTTTGGCCTTGATCTTTGGCAGCTGATAGCCACCTGTTTCTTGGATTACATTAAACGCTCTGTCCATAAACTCCTTCACATCCCCTCCTAGCCACCCTGGGATCACATCGCCCCGGGTAAGCTCTAGCTCGCGCAGAAATTTCCCAGCAACCTGTTCAAAATTAGCCTTACGCGGGATGACTTCTGGAATGTCGCGGGCTTTTGCGTACCAACAGGCAACTGCCACTGTTGTTGTCATCTAGAGCCGACTGAAGTATGACCTCCCCCACCATCTCTGGCGTGTTAGCTTCTAGTCCGGCTGTCTTCCAGCGCTCGGATAGACCGGAGGTTATCGCGGTTGGTGTGAAGAATGGGGCAACGGCCGTAATTGAAATGCCATATTTCTTTGCAGCCAGTTGCGATGCCCTTAATAGTCCAATAACACCGTGTTTAGAAGCGATGTATGCGGCGACCCCTGTTCCCCCAAAGTACCCGGATGTAGATGCTACTAACACGATCGACGGTTGTCCATTCTTTGTGGTGGAAGATAATCGCATATGGTGCATGGCCAGCCGCAATGCTAGTAGTCAGGCGATAGAAGCCGTTAGTAGCTGTAACATCATTGAGTGATTGGTACGTACTATTCAAAGTTCCTTTGATATTAATATCAAAAACCCTAGATGCTTCTTTAGACTCGCGCAGGTTTCCCTCGCTATCCACATCGTCCATATCTAGAACATGCTCCGATTCCATTACGCCAGCATTGGCTACAACAGTGTCCACACTTCCGAAGATCCCAATTGTTTGCTTAAACAGGCTTTGCATTTGCTGCCAATCCCGTATATCGACCGCAATGAAAACAGCATTTGCCGGATATGCGAAGGAAGCAATAATCTCTTTTGCGTTGCTCTCGAGGGCTGGAATATCTGCAAGAACAACTTTGGAACCGCGGTTGTTAAACTCCCTAGCCGTTGCCGCCCCGATACCTCCCCCTGCTCCTGTTATGATCACCGTTTGCGATCTTGCACGCTCAAGGGTTTCCTGTTTTAGTTCTTTCGAGCTCATATTGGCTGTTACGAAGCAGCTCTCTGGTGTGCAACGAAGTGAAACGGCTATTATGGAAGTGTGGTCTTATATTGTCATATATGATAGTTACATGTGCACCACGCGCTACTCGTACTTTTCATGATAACCCCACTTGGGTGGTGGTGAGGAAATGGTGGGACTGAAGTGTAGATCAGAACGAACCCCACTTGCGGGGATGGCATGTTTGCTCATCGACTGAAGCGGGGTTTGACAATTCGACAGACATCATGTAGGCGATATCAAGGGTGGCAAGAGTAAGCCGGGGAGCATACTACCATCTCCGACAATGGGAATATAAGCTCGCCTAGAAATGACATCTCTCCTGGTCAGCTGAACCTATAGGAAGAGATCGTTGCCCTAGTTGAAGTCAATCTTGTAATGCGCTGTCTGCTGTCTACGCGCCAATCTCTCGACTAGTGACGTGGGCACTTCCTCCCCATGCCCAGACCAGATATACCGAGGGGACCGTGCGATCCTGCAGCTCTCGTAGACCAAACCCTACCCCGCAAAGCTCAGAGCGTTATGCTGATCGGATACCTCCCCGACACCTTGGAGTTTAAGCTTATGATACCACTTGTAATCGAATCCTTACAGCTGCAGAGCTAGTAATGTCATGTTATCCTGTTTTTTCTTCTAAGTTCGGCTTTTGTTCTAATCCCCGGTGAAATATACCCCATACAGGGTCTCAAGTCTGGGGTAAACCTGGATTTGCGGGGAAGACATGCCAGACACTAGGTTCGACGACTTGGTCTCATTTTCAAATGAGTTCCACAGTTGTACGATAGATTTTAACCATTCCTCTCTATTTCACACGCTTTGTAAAGCCCTTTGGACGGCCAGATAACTCTAGTGTCTTCAATCCCACCATATCTGTCTCTTTCTACTCCACTGAACAACAGCATGGCCCCAAGCGACATAGAGGCCAGTCTCGATGGAGACTCGAAGCTTGAACATGTGGAGGAAATTGAGAATGCTAGCAGGGTAGACCCGGAACTTGAAAGGAGGTAAGTCGTGGATAGGAAGTATCATCTCAAGTTACCCAAGACGTCCTACTGATATAGGGTTGGCAAGAATTGTTCGGAAGATTGACTGTCGGCTCCTTCCAACCACCGCAGTGATATACCTCCTATGTTATCTGGACAGATCGAACATTGGTAGGTGTTACATCTTTGACTTCCAGCACTCCAACTGATTGGCATGTCCAAGGAAACGCGAAAATCCTGAACTCGTCAACCAATGATACCCTAATGGACAGCAACAACGTCTCAAACTACCAATACACAATCGCAATGATGGTATTCCTCGTGGCCTATTCCGTATTTGAAGCGCCGAGCAACCTGGCATTGAAGATCTTTCATCCGCACAGGTGAGGCTGTCCAAACTACCCGAACGAGATGGGATTTCATACTCGTTTCTAAAGGATAATTAGGTGGTTGGGGCTACTTGTCATTTCCTTTGGCTGTTTCTGTACTGGAATTGGGTTTACCCACAATTTTGCAGGGCTAGCAGCCCTCCGATTTCTCTTGGGCGCTGCGGAAGCTGGTGCGTTTCCAGGTATGTACTGCTTTTACTATACTTCGGTTGACACATATCCTTCTGTTATTTGTTCTTCTCCAAGTTCCTACATAGCAATCTAATATTTATTACATCCAAGGCATGATATATTATTTCACATTCTGGTACAAACCCGCGGAACGCGCCAGTCGAATCGCAGTATTTATGTGCAGTGCCACACTTTCGGGCGCCTTTGGCGGGTATGAATAATCGTTTCGGCTTCAAGATGTTTACAGTTCCTGACAATAATAGTGCAATCGCATATGGCGTGGGCCACCTGAATGGGGCTCGAGGACTGGAGGGCTGGCGATGGCTTTTCCTGGTGGAAGGAGTTCCCACTAGTAAGTCCATTGTCCACGATACCGGATATATTAGTTATTGATTTCTTCTCCCAGTTGCTGTTGGATTGTTGGTGTTTCTTTTTCTGCCAAGCTATCCGGAGAAAGTAGGATGGCTCACGGATGAGGAAAAAGAAGCCCAAGCCCTTCGTCTTGAAGCTAGTGGTTCCTCGGGGTGAGTGATCTTTTAATATTTCCAAACAGGAAGGGCTGCTGACATATTTGGTCCAACTTCCAAGCGAAGACAAACTCAACTGGAAGGACGCCAAGGAAACTCTTCTATCAGCAAGACTTTACATCCACTACCTTACATACCTATCCATATCGGCCGGGGTTGCATCCCTATCGCTGTTTGCTCCGACGATTATTGCGGGACTAGGCTATACGGACATCCAAGCACAACTTTTTACCGTTCCTCCCTACGCTGTTGCTTACGTTGTGACCCTAGGCCTTGCTTGGCTTTCAGACCGGCTGAAATGCCGAGGAGCCATCGCATGTGGCTCCCAGATTGCTGCTGCAGTGGCTTTCATTATCCAGGGTGAGCCCCTTTGCTAAATGATACATCATATTTCTCCTTTTCACATCCAGCGCAATGCTAATTACTTACTAGCATGCTTGCCAGCTGAGGCATACACTGCACGCTATGCCTTCCTCGTCATTGCTACCACCGGGGCATTTGGGGGTCTACCCTCACTCAACGCTTGGGTAGGAGATAACATTCATACTACCACAGCCCGATCTATAACAACAGCACTCAATATTTCCTTCTCAGGCCCAGGGCAAATCATCGGAGTCTGGATTTATAGAGCCCAGGATGCCCCGGCATACCGATTGGGTCATGGTGTCAATGCCGGTATGAGCTTTCTGGCTGCAAGTTTGGCTTTCGGCTTGACGCTTTACTATCGGCGACAGAATTTGAAAATGGAAGGCACCAGTCAAACTCGATGGGTGACTTGAGAATAACAGAGATCTTCACATCTCCGCATCGGTTAGTAGTAGGATTCGGCAAATCTATACTTGTATCTAAATGGTATTTATTTCCGTTTATATTAGTAGTTCACTAGGCGACATTGGGTCCTAATAAAGTGCTACCCACCGCACGTACCACCGGCAGTCTTTAGAGCGTGATATCTCCGAGTAGAATTATCTGAGAGCTTTTGTGGCACCCGCATAGGTTTCTATCTCAGTGAATAGAATGATCCAAGTACAGAATCCAATCTAAGCCAAACAACTACTCTTTCGTGACACTAATTTTTGAAATTATAGTACTATCCTATACTGGAAATCGCTTAAAACTTACTTAGTTTTTTATCTGAAGTTGGTCTTTCAATGGAAGTGAACTAGTGAGCTGTTGGGCACGAGCCAAGTAAACCTCACCTGGCCAATTGAGGATGAATACTATCTCCCAGGCTGGAGCGTAGCTTTAAAAAATGGAACTTATCGTCTGCATTATTATGGAGATTCCAAAGATCCATCAGAGGCACTCTCCTCTTACAAGGGGATAAAACCCGAGTTTACCCTTGGAATTAGCTTTTGTTGTCTATACTTTGGAAGGTAAGGAGACGGTACGAGTAGGCTGCAGCAGGATCCAATGGTATATCAAACATTAAATATAGCCCTATATTTAAGTAACTAAAATATAGAATTCATAAATACTAGTATCTACAGAAATAAGCAAGACTTGGTAGTGTTTGGTGGTATGACTACGGAAGTGCGACTGAAAAAGATTCAATAAATATATGTTCCTGCTGTGTATCAAGTGAAACCGGGATTAATTGGTGGTAAGAGATTTTACCTTCGATAGCTGTCTAATCAGGACATGGCTGACAACTAGTTTGTGATTCGAAAGACATTCAGTTTTAAAGACATGAGTTCAATATACTAGGGCATCGCTTCCATGATTCCTAGATAATAAGTGGCGATATAAGAAGATCCATCCTCAGCCTTTCGTGCAAATGTTAACTTTCACGCTTCCTCATTAGGGTATAATGCCGCGCCGGCCCCAAATTCCAAGGATCGCACACGAGCCTGGGCAACTCAGCCTCCGCCAAGCCGTCCCCACATTGTCAGCCTTTGCTGCTCCTGCCTGTGCGATGTTGGTCTCATAGAGCGAGATTCAATACGGCGGCCCCTAAGAGAAACGAAGTTTGTGCTTATCCAGCCAACTTCCACCTATCATCGCGGAAGTCTTGGCGACTTTTGTCTGTTCGTGCGATTGTTGTATGTGTTCTGTTGGGCGTTGTGTCGGGCATCCTGTACTCCGGAGTATGAGGCCTCCAAATGTGAGAACGATGCGGACCGAGATTGGCTGGGAGGGAAGGGCTGGGCAGAGGCAAGCGAAGTGATGCATCATGGATTGGATCATGGATGTGGCAGCGGGTTGCCTGATCGGGACGGAGGTCTGCGGCGGAGCCGTGATTGGGGAAAGCGTCTTGACCGCCCACGGACGACAACAACAACAACAACAACGACGACGTCTACCAAGGCCATAAATGCTAATATTTACTCTCCTCTCCATAGAACATCCTCCCCAAACTCGGTTAGCCATCGAACTCAAATTGTCCTCATCCAGCGCTCTTACTCGCCCACCTCATCTGGAACTGCAGATCGGCCCGCTTTTGGATAAATGCAGCGACATCTCCATCTACACCCATCTGTCATTGGTGATCACTCCAGCTGCGCCAGCTTCACGAAGTGTATATATAGAGCTGGAACATCCACGATGTTCGGTATCTTGTCCTCACTAATAAATACAGCATTCAGAACCTTCTCTCATCATGTTGATCTCTAGTGTTTCTTTACTTCTCGCCTCCGCAGGGCTATCCCAAGCCTTGCCCCATGCCGGAACGAAGAGGGCAGACTCCGATGGCTTAAACTGGGCACCGTGTAATCTAGACCTCCCTGAAGGTCTAGAACCTGCAAGCACAGTTCCCGTCGACTGTGCAACCCTGGAAGTCCCTCTGGACTATACCAACCCTGACTCCAAGCCACTGGATCTCCAGTTGGTTAAGATCAGTGCGTCGAAAGAGCCCGTCAAGGGCAGCATTATTTTCAACCCGGGGGGGCCGGGATCCTCTGGCATCGATGAGCTCTACCTACAGGGGAAGGGCGAGGTGTATCGCGAGTAAGTTGCCGCTCCAGACCGAGTCATGAACGTGGCTAACGGAATGCCTAGCTTGTTCGGCGGACACTGGAATGTGGTTGGGTTTGACGCCCGGTAAGTCTTGCTATCTCTTAACTCATCATGCACCGACTAATAAAAGCCTAGGGGTACTGGCCATACTATCCCATTTGTATGCGATGTTCCACATCCTGGCATCAAGCGCAGCCTGTCTCGTCGGAGCAATGAGACTCTGCCACAAGCCGACATGTATAGTCTCTTAAAGCGCAAAGCGTGGAACGACGCTAAAGTCTTGGTGGACGCCTGCTACGAGGATCAGCAGGAAACCGGACGCTTCCTGGGCACAACGTTTGTCGCACGAGACATGCTCAAGATCGTCGATGCCCTCAATGAGGACGGCAAGCTGCGGTTCTGGGGTCGGTCCTACTCCACAATCCTTGGACAGACCTTTGCGGCGATGTTCCCCGACCGTATTGACCGCATGCTGCTCGACAGTGTTGTCCTAAACGATGACTACCACGCCGGTCACTGGATCACTGCCACCAAAGCCGCCGAGGATGCTCTTTACAACTTCTTCACTGAATGCATCAACGCCGGTACAACTGACTGTCCTGTCATTGCGAACTTTACAGGCCCTGCCACCACCCCAGATGATCTCATGAAGGAAATGCACAAAGCCTTCCAAGAACTCGTCGACAACCCTGTCACGCTCCCAGATGATTATGAGCCGCTGCCATGGTGGCAACCCGGTGGGATGGACCTTCTGACGGAACTCAAGTACACCATTTTCAGCCTGCTCTACCGACCGGAGCAGTACCCCGCCGTCTACACGTATATTCTAACCGCCCTCACCCGCGACTACGGCATCGTGATCAACCCCCCGCAGGCCGCCGCCGCCGCTGCCACAATCCCACCTACATGGAACCAGGGTGCAAACAACTTCCACGGGATTGCCTGTGCAGATTCTCACTTCCGCGCCAATAAGCCCGAAGACATGTATTCGTTGGTTCAATCGCAGGCTGTTACAGGCTCCTTTGCCGACGCGTTTTCGCCGCAGGTGTGGCCGTGTGCCCAATGGAAGTTCAAGGCCGCCGAGCAGTTCGAGGGACCGTACCACGGCATCAACACCAGCTATCCCATTCTGTTCATCAACAGTCCCTATGACCCGGTCACACCGCTGAGCAATGCCTTGGAGGCCTCCGCTCGCTACCTAGGGAGTCGTGTTGTTGTCCACGGAGGACATGGAGTAAGTCATTTTCTACCTACCTAAACCGTGAGCCGAATGTATGCTAACATTATCACAGCATGGATTCATGAACCACCCTTCGTCATGCAGCCAGAACATTGTTAAGGAATACTTCGACGAGGGAAAGCTTCCTGAGGTCGGCACCAGGTGCGAACCCGATATGACCGGGTTCGAGTACGCAAAGCTACTCCTAGCGGCGGCGAGCGGAAACTCTACTGTCGCCAGACGAGGACTGGGTAGCAATCAGGTGAAGAGAAGCGGCCAAGGCATGTTTGGCCATCAGATCTAAGCTCGTGAGCGATTCCACGATTCCTTGGGTGTAAATGTGACAACTTGGCGCTGCATAGCCTTGCTTAATAGCGGATATAGGAGGAGTTGGTACATTTGACATTTCAATGAATTTTATTAGACATGATAATACACGATAGCTATAGACTAGAATTTTGATATCATACTTTGAGGCCCTTGAATCTTTAAGAACCGATCGGATCCATCCCAGGGTGTGGTCATGCTATCACAAAGAACCTATGATGCTCCACTACACATCACCAGAACCTAAGACGATCCTCTGCCTAACCAGTAAGAGAGCCACTAATATAATCGGATAGGAATGGCCATCAAGGCCCTACAGCACCGCACTCCATGATTTCCCCACTTATGGCAAGGCGGGTATCCACCTATATAGCTAGATATTCGGTAGTTAGGCTCGAACACATTAATAGAATCTTGATTGATTGATTGATTGATTGATTGAATTCAATCTAAGCAACTCTGTCATCAAGGGGGAACCAAACACAGGAAATTTCCACTACATATGTGGTTTCAATGCATTACTATTCCAAGCTACCAGCATCCAAGCAGGATGTTCCTCTCATCAGGTTATCGAAGAAAGCCATGTCGACACCTTGGAAAGTCCAATCATCTACTCCTGTCGTGAATGAAGGATGTCCCACCGGCAACTGCTGGGTAACTACGTCTTGACTAAAGCCAGGGTTGTGCAAAAGGAGCTGCTCATACCTGGGTGGGTGTAACTGCTCGTTCGGCGACTCCGATGCGGCCAGGTTGACTAAAGGGGCGGAGCCTGGAGCTACACCGTGCATATTGCTAAGGGAATGTTTAGTTGTCGGCGACGCATGAGATGGAGGCGCTTTTCCATCATTACAAGTGACGGATGGTTCTCTATGTGTGAACGCGCCCGGAGTCCTATGCGATGTAGCCGTCGCATTTCCAACTGATGGCTCTCGAGTTATAGGGCGTCCACGCCCAATCTTAACCACCCCGAGGTGCGGGATATTCAAATGGAGCTCTTCGCCTCTCTCCCTGTTATCGTCAATCTGATCATCTGTTAAGCTCCTGGTAATGTAGCTGTTGCCTTCCGCTGTGTCTGCCTCGAACTGGAGCAATTGTCGGATCAGTTCGGCGCTCCTTTCAGCTATAATATCATGTTTCATGTTACTGATTATGTCCATTCTCTCCAGTGCTTGATCGAGCAAGGCGCGGTCGCTCAAACGCTGGTGCGCCAGGAGGTTGACCACTTCTCGATGATTACCATCGCCTAGATGCGCAAGCAGGAGTGTCATCGCCGCTAGGAGAGTAAAGAAGTCCACAGGCCGCGAGCAGGATGACATGGGGTTGAAGCTTCGATGAGCAATGTAGCGCGTCATGATCTCGCGGCTAGCATTGACGCAAGTAATTTTTGAGTACTCATAATCGGTATCGTCACTGATTCGTATCATATACGGTAGATGGAGCTGAATCAGAAGGCCGTAGTAATAAACCTGGGCGCCCAGGTGTACTGTCTCCAACAGGGTATCTGGAGATCCTGGTGTGAGGTTCTGGAAATTTGGCGGTCGCCAAAAGCTTGCGGGCATACCCCGTGACACCCCTAATAGCTCAGCATCAATGGATTTTGTTGCCGCAATTTCAATCGTGGTAAAGGCACGTTCGTTGCGTTCCAAGATGCGAGATGCAATGATTGTAAGGCATCGCTCGAACTTGCCCAGGGGCGGTTCGTGCTGCACAGCGGACCTCGTGCCCATACTCCTATCAGTTGTGCCCTGGGGTAACCCAAGCAGCAAGCTGAGATAACGATCCATATATACGATGCGGAACCACATGAACTCTGGGTTCGCATCCAGCCCTGGGTCGATGCGTTTCAGTGGTGGCATGGGAGAGCGGTGTAAACCCATCAACTGGGCGACTGTCATTGCCCTGCGATAAACAATCCAGGCCCGTCGAAGATTGCCGCAGTTTATCTCGTATATCCCTTCTAGCATGATGCATATAAGACTCTCGACAGTTCCGTGCATGTCTTCCTGGGTTGTTACCCATGTCGTCGCAGCCGTCATCAAACGACGCATGAGCACGCCGGGTGGCTCAGAAAGGTCCATAATCTTTTCCCCTGTCGGGCTCTGTAGAGTGATTGCGAACAACAGCATTTGCTTGGCCAAGATGACAGGGTGGGTGTTAGGACGAGGAAGCCCAGGTATAGAGTATGGTCCCGAGAGCGTCTCGTATGTCAGCTTGCTATGTGGCTGATGGTTGATGGAATCGATGTAAAGTGAGAGTTTGGAGCTCTCTCTGAGCAGTACTTTAGCATCCTTTTCACCTGGGAAGGCTTCAAGTAAGTGGCTAAGGCATCTTTCAATATGGGTTTGACCTGATACACATTGCGTGTCCGGTATGAGCGGTGGTGAGCTTGGAGCGGATCTTCGAAGACACTAGACAATAATCAGAAAAAAAAGGTATTCAACTTGATTATGAGTAGTTCACGTACCTCTACAGAAGCGAGGGGAGGCCGAATTGGTGAAGGCACTGAGTCACTTGAGCAAGGATTTCTGGCATCCGAGTTTGAACGCCGGCCTGCCCGTACCTCCTTTTCAGAGTGGCTCGCTGCGCCAACATCTTTGCTAGCAATAAAGTCCTGCATCAACTTTTCAACTCTTGCGATGCGCTCAACAAGATTCCGGTTGCCTTTCCTCGCCGGAGACAAATCTTCCGGCAGATCCTGACTTACACAGGGTGCACGTCGGCGCTCACAGCCAATGCAAGTGACATCTTCGGTCGATGCAAATGTACACTTGATCTTCCGCCGCTTACATTCCCAGCAAGATCGTGTCCCTTTGCGAACCTTCCTCCGCTTACCTGATCTTTCCTTGTTGGGTATTGACGTGGCTGTCTCTTCTTCCAGGGTGCTCGTCATAGCTGGGTGTGATCAGTAGACATCTGTATTATCTCCCACACGGCGGACAAAGTCTCGGGGGTGGTGATGGGGTCGAGGTCGGAAAGGATCGATATGATTTCATTAATTCCGCCGTTGCGGGCGAAATATCCGAGATCTCCTCTTGATACATGCAGCCCGCATTTGTCAGCCCTTCCGGATTAACGGGTTTAATAAATTACTAAGAAAGAGATATGCTATCGTCATTGGGAGAAACGATAGAGTGCCACCTTCAACCGTTTCGGCGGACGTAAGCTTACTTCCCGATTTTCTTATAAATCCGACGCTGTGGACGTAAGATTAAAACCTCCCCCATAAAGGTCAGAAAGCCAGACCAACTCAAGTAGACTACAAATCCGCTAGTCCGCAAGACGACTCAACCATCATGTCATTCTCAAAGTGCTGCATCCAAGGCTTCTCATGGCAAGGAACACCCACTGGGCGCACCGGCCAACTCTCCAACAATGATGTGTACATCACCGGCGACAACGCAGACGTGGCAATCCTGTTCATCGCCGACCTCTTTGGCTGGACATTCCCCAACGTCCGCCTCCTGGCAGACCACTATGCCCGTGAAGTCGGCGCAACAGTCTTCGTCCCAGACTTCTTCGGTGGCGAGGTTCTAGATTTCGATCTCGTTGCCGCCGAGAAATTCGACCAGATCGACCTGCCGGGGTTCATCGGGCGCAATGGCCGGGAACAGCGGGAGCCAGAGATCTTCGATTGTGCACGTGCCCTAAAGCAGGATCTGGGGTATAAGAAAGTCGGTGCGGTGGGATATTGCTATGGCGGATGGGCATCATTTCGCCTAGGCGCCAAAGAACATGCATCTGCGCCGTTGGTGGATTGTATCGCCGTCGGCCATCCATCTCTGCTGACGAAAAAAGACATTGACGAAGTGGCCGTTCCCGTGCAGATGCTTGCGCCAGAGATTGATCAGGCATATCCGGTGGAGTTGAAGTTACATACCTTTGAGACGCTTCAGCGGCTGGGTGTGCCGTTTGATTATCAACATTTTCCGGGTGTCGTGCATGCGTGCTTTATACGTGGCGATGAGAATAAGCCGGGTGAGAGGGCGGCGATGGAGAGAGGGAAGAATGCGGTGGTTGGATGGTTCCGACAGTTGTTGAAAGACGCCTAATGATGGCACGTTCTAAGGCTGCGATGCACTGCAAGGGAGATTGGCGATAATCTACCCAACCACCTCCTCTCGGTAGCCAGTGAAATACGGCTTCAATTCACAGAAATAGCCTGTGGAAGACTGTCGCATCTATGTCACGTGATACACTGCTACCTGCTTAGCTTATAGTGTGAATCCCCCTTATAAACAGCCTCGACATAAGCAATATACACGTTATAGGTCTTTTATTTTTATTTTTTTTTTTGGCGGGGGGGTAGGGAGGCTGGAATCATTTTTCATACAAAATGGCTTTAGACCTCGTTATGGGGAATGGAGAACTCCAAAAGAACCGCTTATTCTGTAATAAAAAAATCGCTGAGAAGAAGATAAAGCGGGTCTTTATAGTTAATTTTAATTTATTTATATGATCATATCCCATTATGCTGGTTAGCGAGGTTCCAGAAACTCACTTTAGTATTTTATATCTTAAGAGTCTTACTCCTTTTTACTGTTAGCTACGTGTCTATTTTAAGTATTATAACTATCTTTCACTATACTACAATTATAGCTCTTGCCTACGGGCCATTCAGGCAATCTAGGTAGTGAAATTCAAGGTCATGTGATTCTATCACTGTACACATCTGCGGCACCATTACTGATTACTGACCGCGCCTTGTCACAGAAATTCTGTGAGTGTCATCAACTATGGGTATAGACTACAGAATAGATGTATCAGGTGCTCTAACAGGTTTCAAGGACGTAAGAGCCTGAGTTATAGCGGCAATTGATTCAATGGAGGGATGCCACATAAAGTTTATCTGAAGTCTGAAGGAGAATGTAAATATAGAGAAAATCAGCATTGTAAAAATCCCCGGAGAACTAGGCAAACATGTAACGAACAGGCCTAGCCTGGAAAAGCTATCGAGCTCTGACCCATTACACCGAGCACTACTTCGGAACCAATGATATCTGGTCCTTACCCAATTTTCCGATCGCGATGCCGACCTTCGGATCAGTTGAGGGACTGGAAACCCTGCCAGGTGCTCCACTCGGACTGTGTGCAAATCTCTACCTCCCTAGCTCTCCGTTAAGTGGGGATATGCTCGTTAACGCTTTGTGGGCCTACATATTTGCGGCCCCTGCCACTGAGCTCGCCTTGTCGTCACACAGAACCCTAGTAAGTGTCACAGATTAGTCGAGACCACAAGATAGACGCCGCAACAACGGTGATAGGCTGGAGGCGGAGCATGGAGGGCATTCGAGTGGTACAACATAGTGTGACGCCAAGGCGTTCAAATGGACTGCAGGACACAGCAGAAAATAAACTACTACCACAGAATCGGACGGGTATATATCCCGATATATAACAACCAGAATTCGCATGTTGTCACCCACCATACTACTAACTAACGGCACCTGAGCTGTCACTAGTTGCGTATCGCCCAAGTGAGTTTAGGGTGAGCGCCGCTTTAGTGTCGCGAGTCCGGGAGTGAGAAGTTCCGAAACGGCGTTGGAAGCAACTTGATAGACACTTCTTTTCCGAATCGCCCCATCGTCCACGATTGTGCTATTGGAGTCCCGAGTACGGAGTAGTATCTTGCGTTTGACGAGGGAGTCATTGAACCTCGTAAGAGTTCATTTCATTCAACCCCTGGAGAGACGTTATCGTCACTCTTCTTAGTAGCAATGAGCTGGTGTACTCAACAGTCTAGAAATAATCCTATTCTCTCCTTATCTTTTCTATTTCTAATAGTAGCCTTAACTATCATCATATTAATAGTAACCTATTGAGCTAGAACAGCACAGTTGAAGTACTCTTTAGTATAAAGAAGAACGTGGATATATATATTAGACTCCATAACTCCTAAAATACTTTGAATCTCTCGTTAAACCCCATCTATATAGGAAATTCAACGATATAAGGGACACCTTGTTATATGCAACTCATTTGCTGACTCAATGAATTTGCTTATAGCTAATGGGATTTCACAGAAGTCAGCTAACTGAATTCTTCCCCTTTAGTTGGATCGTTCCCCGAGGTTATATGATCAACTTATATGAACTCACCCGCGTCGGCAACATCCGACCCTCGCAATGTCGGTTCGGCTGGTACACTTGGTCAGTGCATTGACGCTAAACCCGCGGAATGCTCCCGGTTTCAGTGGCGCTCGGGCCGCTGGCCCGCTTCAATCTTGATCCGCTCGAGATTGTTGTGTCCATCGTCCCAAGTCCTTTCGGCCGGACATGTTTTCTGCTCGGTCCAGTCTACTGTGATATACCGTGGGGGAGATGGAGCAGCTCTTGACACGCTTTAGTTGTTCTTTCCTTGAAGTTTTTAAAGTGCTTACACAATTCATGCATGCCAAGATTATGGTTATTATTTGATATATCACAATTTTCTTCGAGAATGTCTCGGCGCATGAACGATTTGGATTTGGATTTGGAAAAAGACTCTCTCTCTCCGGCGCTAATTGACGGTAATTTGAACGCCGACCTGAGAGTTAAAAAAATGGACACGCGACTCCATCGACCCCCTGGTGAGAATCCTTTAAAGGCCAATGCAGACGGTTCTCAATCAAAACCAATAACCACGCAAAGCGAGCAGGCCTGACGGGACCCACTAGTATGATCGGCATCGTTGGCTATTTCCAAAACCAGCCACCGGCGCTAATTAGCCCCAGATCGGACCTGAATGTAATCCGATAATCTCATGTATCCATTCAATAGTATTGATATGACCCCCTTGACTCAGGGCTATTATGTAAAGTGGCTTTTGAACTAAACTAGTCTGTAGAAGATCGTCCAATGACAGGGTAACGTATATAAAAGAGTTTTTCGCTACATTGGTAGCTCTTGCGCCAGAGACTTTTAGTCTGGTTTCTGGCGTCTGGTGGCTTCACTGGAACTTCGGTTCCAGGAGGTGATGGATCTTGGCGTTGGTGATTATTATCGCCGATCAATGTCATCGCGTTTGGCCACAAACAGGGGCCCCGAGTGGGAGGCTGTGAAACTATTCAGTAGTTTCGTTGTTGCAAGGAATCTTTGTGGGGTCGAATCCAGATCGGTGTTATGGTTCGTTACCCCCCTGAATCGATGTGCTATAGTCCATGGGGTGCATGAGGTTCTTGAGATAGACCAAGATTGGGTGGCGACTCCACATTCCGGCGCTCTTCTGTCACTTGCCACTGAACCTCTTTGACAATATGCGAATGGCTGTGGGTGCTTGTCGTGCTCTCGGCGAGTGCGATGTCATCCTGGAGAAGAGTGAGGCCCTGCTTGCGACGGCTGCGCGGAGTCGCCGTCGAACCATAGTAACCGACGTAGCGTCGGCCGCGGCTGCTACCTTCACCAATCCAGGCAGGTAAGTAGGCTCGCAGAAACTGTCGGAGGAATGGCAGACAGGGACAAATAATAATTAGGTTCGCTTCGACATAACTATAGAAGAGGGGAGGTGTGTGAGCACTGCGCATTATTCGACAGGGGAAGAAAAGGGAATCGTACATCCAAAGTTGTGCCTCTGCTATTGCGTATGTAACGTCCGTGGCCGTAAGGGTTGGGATCAAGGTTGTGAGTCGCAAAATGCTCGTAATAAATGTACTGGGTACGATTTGGTTAGATTCAGGGAGGAAATCGTGATGACCAGGCCTAGCAACGAAAGACTCACCCGCAACCAACAATAAACATGCCGAGAAGTCCAACCTTTTGGATTCGCGGCATTTGTAGGCCTAACACCAGCGGAACAGGCACCACAATCAGAGCCAAGTCCGAAACGATATTGGTGACCGCCGTTGCAATGTACAAGCCAGCCCGATCAATACAAGACCCCCGTGTGATCGAGGAGTCCCAACTCCTCTGAATGGGGTTGCAGGCAAAGATCAAGGCCAAGGAAATAGCGATACTATATGCGCAAATGATCCCCGAGATAATGTGAAGTGCCCATTTATAGCCGCGTTGTTTGTTGATGATACGGTGATAGAGGATGATAAGGCCGACTTTGGCGAATGCGAGGGCAGGCAGGTAAATCACGGCGGCCGCCAGGATGGTCTTTGCGGACGAAACCTATTAACCAGATGTAGATAAGATATAGGGACTGTTCCAGATACCTTTTGATAGACATCGAACATGGCTGGGGTCACATTCCACATATGGATTCCAGCTCCACCATATACGCAGCTCACTGGTCGGATCAGGTCAGAGAATGGTCCCGAATCTTAGGGGACCGGAAAGGAGATCACATACGAATGCACGCAATTTGTGTTGCTAGAGAGAGAACCTTTATTTCAATAAGACATTGTCGTTAGCAACCCGGAGCGATCGTGGCATGTCAATAATCCCTACCCAGGCTATGATGATTGACACTAGTTGAACTTAGCAATTCCATTCGATACGTTTCTTCCAGGAGGATTGAAGGTGTGTATACCATCGTCCCATCCGAACTTTGACAACAGAACTGCCCGCGTGAATACACGCATGGCCAATAATATAGTGCTGAGAAAGAGCCCAATGCCAAAAATGATCATTTCCTTCTTAAAATTCTTGGGATTGGAATAGTCGAAATCAGGCGTCACCCCGGGGGGTGGAGGCATGACCCCAGTCATGCTCCCCATAGTAGCTGCTCTTGGTGATATACCAGGGGAGCGAGATGTACAATGGGCGTAAAGAAGAGAAAGATCCTCAAGGTAAGCTTTTGGCTACTCTTATGACTGATATAAGTCCACGTTCCTGAACCCTTCGGACCCCAAGTGGCGAGTTCCGGCGACATAACAGAGTTTGAAGCTATCAATGCAGGTCATACTAGTTCGCTCCCGACTCCATGGAAGCCTGCAGGACTTCGCAAGACCCTGGCAAAAGTGTCCGTTCAACTCCTATTTTTGTCGAGGTTTTTTTTATT